>NC_037675.1:31732050-31896952 GCF_003255815.1 Theropithecus gelada | reverse complement strand
TATAGAGAGAGAGAGAGAGAGAGAGAGAGAGAGAGAGAGAGAGAGAATTCTTCTGCATGGGAGATTTGTTCCTTCTCCCTTGTTTATTTACCATTGGTTTTTTATTTGTGGCTAAAAATAAAAGGCTATAAGCTCTTCAAAGGTAGAAACTATTCCATATGCTCCTCTATATTCCCAATAACTTGCACAATGCTTTAGAGTACAGAGTAGCTAGATGCTCAGTTACTGAAATAGAAGACAGTCTACCACCTTCCAGTCCCGGGGTTTTCTGCCGATAGCTTATCTTTTCTCACAGTGAGATTTGGGCCACCATGTTGTCCATGTGGCTCTTGGCAGAGGTGTAATCAAAGTGCTAATAATAATAATGATCCTGACACTGTGCCATGTTCTTTATACATGATCTAATTGAATTTTTGCAACATACCTAGAAGATGGATGTCATCCTGATTTTATGAATGAAAATACTGATGTCCAGATTGATTAAGGGATTGTCCTAAGTCACACAGCTAAAAGTAGAGCCACAATTCAGATTTCGGTCTCTAAAGCCTTTGTCCTTAACCACCAGGTCATACTGTGCTTTCCCTCTTTATAGTCGAAGTCACGAGGAAAAGTTTGAATAAATGCAAGAAGGTGATAGAAATGACAAGTGCTATAAGAATTGGAAAAATTCAAAAAATCCCTGAGTGAAGAGTGGCTGGTGAGATCTTCTAAGCATGGGTGGCCCTTGAGTTCTTCCATGAAACTGAGAAACACATAATTCATAGGTTAGCATATTAGCATAACAAGACAATTAGACATATTATCATGTATCCCAAACACAAATCCAGCAGGTCTTCCCATAACATTCTTAACATTTGGATCAAACCATACTTTCTGAAACATATCTATATGGAGCAAAAGCCTAAGGTGATTCATTTAGCTCATAAAACAGGTAGGAATTAATACCAATCCCAAACCCTTTGCTCCAAGAATGTACTCTGGAAATAATTTTTTATAGGATTTCATACACTGGAACCATTCATTCATTCATTCATTCATTCTTCTCTACCCTGGGAGATATAGTTGGTTTGTGGTGGGGTGGTCAACTGATAGTGATAGTATTGGTTATTTGAAGTCATTGATCCAATACACTTTCTTATGTTGAACTGTTAGGATCTGAGATAATATTTCTCAGACACGTGGGTCTGGAATTATACATATTGATGATGTTGCTAAAATATGAACTTTACATAACATTTTCTATTGAAACAAAGAGTATAAGCTGAATACAAACTATTTTCAAATAATTATATATAGCAAAGCTCAATTCCTTTATTCCTCATTAATATAAAAAAGTGAGGTCATGAGAAACAGCTCTTAGAAATACAGTGTGTATATAAATTGAAGTGCTTCATATGGGTAATTCCATCCCTAGTTTTCCAGTTCTACTGTTCTGCTGTAATACTACAGTATTTTCATATTATAAAATAATTGTTGAAGATATTTTAATATTATGTCAAATCCAAGCTGCAATAAAATATGACACATCATTATTAATGTAATTTTAAATAAGAAAAAAATGCTTTGGAAAAACTACGCTGATTGTAAGACACATTCCAATTTCAGAGGTGTTAAAAAGTGGATGACATGTGCATCTTAGAATCAATCACACATATTATTCCTAATTCTAAAAGAATACATTTTTACACTAAATAATTCATATAAAAATCTAAAATATAACTAAATCACATAAGAGGGATGGAGAAACATTAAAAAACAGAGTAATAATTAAATTCAACTTTGAATTCCTAGAAGACTAGGTAAATAAAGAAAATTTATTGTACTATTTATTGCATGATTAAAAGGATTTATCCCTCTCAGGGAAGACCAACTTTTTTTTTTTTTCTGGAACTAAGTTATAAAAAGAAATGCTTATTTGGAACATATATAAAGAGCTCAAGGCAATGTGCAGACATTGTCCTAACAACTGTTTTAAAGAAGATATAGAAACATTTTTATTTGGCCATTTCTTCACCCTTGAAAGCGGAAAGCATGAGTGAAAATTTGAACAATGTCTTTATAAATTTTAAAATGAAATTAAATTTATCTAAATTGCTTGGCCAACATTTCACATGAAAGAACAAACTGAATAGTAATGTTGTGCCAAGTATGACAGTTGTAGCAAGAGATGCACTGAACTTTATATTACCCTAAAAGCCACAATTATGTGAAACTTAATTGGTATTAAAAATAATTTTCATGGATGGCAGAAGAATAGCACAAGTTTCAACTGTCTTTAGATTGAGCTTTTTAAGATCAATAGTTTTAAAAATTGTTATAAAGCTGTTAGGACCAAAGCTAATTCAAATTATGCACTAGGCTCAATTTCTTCCTTTTAAAAGACAAAAACAAATATTTTGTTGTGAAAATTTTCAAACATATGCAAAAAGCAGTTAAAATAGTATAGTGTGCTCCTTTTTATATATCACTCAACTTGAAACAATGATCATTTATGACATTTTTGTTTCTTTTGTGTCCTTACCCCTGATTGTTTTCAAGGAACTCCAGACAATACAATCATTAATCACTAAAGATTTTTGTCCAAGGCAAAGACTCTCTTTAAATGTAACCATATTATGATTATCATACCTAAAATTTACTAATTCCTTAGTGTCATAGCCACTCAGGGTTTATATTACTTCAATTGTCTTATAAATTTTGTTATTAAATTGGTATTTTGCTGAATCAAGATCAAATGATGTCTACATTATAATTGATGTTTCTCTTAAGTCTCTTGATATGTATAGGATTTCTCTTCATGTCTTTTTTTTTTTTTTTTTGGCATGTCCATCAAGCCAGCCCTGCCTGCAGGAAGGGCATTCTTTTTTTTTTTTTTTTTTTTAATTATACTTTAAGTTCTAGGGTACATGTGCACAACATGCAGGTTTGTTACATATGTATACATGTGCCATGTTGGTGTGCTGCACCCATTAACTTGTCATTTACATTAGGTATATCTCCTAATGCTATCCCTCCCCCCTCCCCCCACCCCATGACAGGCCCCAGTGTGTGATGTTCCCCTTCCTGAGTCCAAGTGATCTCATTGTTCAATTCCCACCTATGAGTGAGAACATGCGGTGTTTGGTTTTCTGTTCTTGCGATAGTTTGCTGAGAATGATGGTTTCCAGCTCATCCATGTCCCTACAAAGGACACGAACTCTCTTCATCTCTTTTTAAAAATTTTCTTTCTTTGGTTTTTATTAAAAAATCCAGGTCATTTTCTGTAGCTTTCTTCATGGTCTGTATTTTACTGATTATATCTCCAAAGTGTCAATGAACATGTTTCTCTGGCCCCTGAATTTCTATAAATTTGGAGTTAGCTACAAAGGGTTGATCAGATTCAGGTCATTTTTTCAGATTCAGGTCATTTTTTAAAAATTGTGGTAAAAAGCATATAACATTAAATATACCATCTTACCCAACTTCGAGTAAACAGTTCAATAGTGTGAAGATTTAAATAATTTTGTTTCACATGTGTGTAGACAACTCTATAGGTGGCAGTTTATACTTTTAAAACATCAGAGGGTATAAAAAAATCTTTCTTTTGTGATGCTTTCAGCCATTGCTAAATTATTGCCTTGATCTATTATTTTATTGGGGGTTGGTTGTAAAATGGTTATATATATATATATATATATATATATATATATTTTTTTTTTTTTTTGGAGAGATTGTGTCTTGCTATGTTGACCAGGCTGATCTTGAACCCCTGGCCTTAAGTGATCTTCACATCTCAACATCTCAAAGCTCTGGGATTACAGGCATGAGCCACTGTACCCAGCCTGAATCAATAATTTAATTTCCATGCATGAAAGCGGTTTCAGAATAACAATACTTAAAATAAATAATGTACTTTTTTTGATTGGTATAATCATTGTTTCAGGTATTATTATGGAAGTCAGCCAGTTTTGGACGAGTTACCAAAAAAAAAAATCCAGCAAAAACTAAATGACAAAGATATACATTCGTGTATAATTTGAAGCTTAAGGAAATTCAGTAAGACTATTTGATAAATCTATAGAGGCAGATACCTACTCAATTTATGTCAGTATGCCATATTTTGTGGTTTATAAGAACCACAAACTACTGAGAAGAGGTGAATTGTAAGTGCTGAGTACTAAATTTGTTAAGTCAGCCTTCCTGAACTGGGGTTCCAGAAAAGTATTTAAGTGGATACTTTCTCAGTTCTCTCAAGGATGGTACATGACAAGTACCACTGTAGATGCAAAACAGAGAAATTAGTTCATTACCAACAATAGAAGCCTTAACGCATTAGAGCTTGGGGAATGGGTTAGGAAGGGCTGCTTTAGATTATTCTAGTGATTTTGAATCCTTTAGGCAGAAGAAGTTTAAGATTAAAAAAGTATTTGCTAGCCTAATTTATTCCTACAAAAGCTAAAGAAAGTTTTGATGTTTCTGTTTGTTCTTTGGAGCAATATGGTTTCCTTCCATCTAAAAAATTTGTTTTGGATTGTGGCATAATTAAGATGATCATTTCTATACTCGGTGACATCTGTTTGCTTGGACCTGCTAGTAATTGCATTTAACTAATTCAACCATGGTGTGTTCCTCACACATTACTGTATTTGACAGACTGTTAATTTTGCTGTTTGGTGTGTTTGTTTGTTTTTTCATCAACTTCTTTAAGTCATTTTGATAGTGAAGTTAACTTCTTATTTTTTGCTTTTTTAATGCATTTTGATGTTGCCATTTTTCTTTTTTATTTATTTCTTTATTTTATTTTTTGTAGAGTTGGGGTCTCCCTATATTGCCCAGGCTGGTTGTGTTGCCACTTTTGCCTCATTATAATGAGGATATAGAAGATGGAGTTAAGTCCCCCAAAGCCAAAAACATTTCACCTTAGACAATGAATAGGACTTAGACTTTAAATGGACTCAGAAGTCGCTGAAAATACAGAAGTTACAAATGTAAGAATATTGCTTTTGCTTTTATCTTCCCTTTGAGCAATAACTTTTTTTCTAATTACAGTACCTCTTAAAGACCCTTGTGCCCCATTTGGGACCTTGGAGTGATGGAATTGAGAGCACCATGTTTAATTGTCCCATTTTGCAGTGAGAAACAGACCAAGAGATTCTGAGTGTGGTGCCTAAGACTGTATAGCCAGTTACCGGCAAGATCAGAACTAGCCCATTTCTGGGCTTTCTAGTATACAACACAACCTGAACGCTTAATCACTTTCCTGAACATAGCAGCAAGGATTGCTGTTTATTGACAAATTTGGACCCGAGTTTTGTGAACAGATCATGAGACATAAAACAAGTTCAGGAGGTTTTTGGTTGATGATGGGCTTTTTGCATTCAGCTACTGTCAAAAGATAATAATATAGAGGATCATTTGCTATTTGGGGATCACCTCTAGATCCAGAAAAACAAGGACATTCTCATACTTGGTATGTTTTGTATGAAAAGGGAGAAGGGTAAATGAAATGTTCCCCTTTTCTTGCATAGTATCAAGGAACTGGTTTCTTGATGGGAGAAGGAACAAGAATGATTGCCCTGTAGTGCTTCCTTCTCAGTCTTTGAACATTTGTGTCCTCAACAATATTAACTGAGTGGCTACAGGGGCAGGTGCCATGCTGGACGGTGTAGAAACAAGGATGAATACAACAAAGTCCTGCTATCAATGAATACATCATCTACTGCACAGGAAGGAGTAACTGAATACTTTTGTTAGTAGAGGATGCTTAGCAGCCTTCATTACCAGACATTTTTCTCTTATATGTAAGCCAAATTCCTCATCATGGCCTGTTTTCACTCTTTTTGTCCTTTGTGAACAGGGAATACATATAATTGAAGACTATTATTAACTTACCTATTTTTGTCTTCTTGAGGGTGAGATTTCCTTCCTGTTTTTACTTTGTCTTTGCTGGTATTTTTGTTTTGTTTTGTTTTTACTTTTCTGCCTTTCTTTGATCTTTGTAGCTCTCCTGTCCAGTGTCTGCTTTGTGTATGCTATATCACCATGTAATTTGTGATACACTCTACCACAAATGGTAGATATAAGATCTGTATTTACCTAGGAGAATTAATCCAAAATGGCTGTTTTGACCATTTATGACTGCTTATGTTACATGGTAGACATAAGATCTATATCCACCTGGGAGAATTAATCCAAAATGGCTGTTTTGACTGATGATCATTGAACTCACAAGTATTTCCACAGAAAGAGTGGATTTGAGTTAGAATTCGGAAGAGGTGCTTTATTGTGTGCAGACTATAGATAACATCATTGTAATATTAAAAAATACTATCACATCTATTATCTCTTTATCCTTTCTGTAATCCTATGAGTTACAATGACAAGTATAAATGTCTTTGATAGATTAAAAAATGCAACCCTAAGAAATTGTGCTGTACAAAGGATACATTAAAAAGGGTTTTTTGTTTTGTTTTGTTTTTTGAAACAGAGTCTTGCTCTGTCCCCAGGCTGGAGGGCAGTGGCCTGATCTCGGCTCACTGCAACCTCTGCCGCCCGGGTTCAAGCAATTCTCCTGCCTCAGCCTCCTGAGTAGTTGGGATTACAGATGCATGCCACCACGCCCAGCTAATTTTTGTATTTTAAGTAGAAACAGGGTTTCACCATGTTGACCAGGCTGGTCTCAAACTCCTGACCTCATGATCTGCCCACCTCAGCCTCCCAAAGTGCCGGGATTACAGGCATGAGCCACCACGCCTGGTAATAAATTTTGAATTAGGTCAAGCTGAGAGACTAGTTGTCTAGACTGAGGCCATGTTCCTCTACTGGTTTCTGTGTCTGTGATGTTTTTATGAAGTTATGTAGTACTGACTGCACTTGACAGGAGAGGGAAAAACTGACATGTCTACCACAGGCCCACTGGTCATTTTGACCTTCCTGCTCATTCCTCCTCTCAGAGACTGCTGAACAACCCTCCCGAGAGTGCAGCAGACCAACCTAATGATTGCGCCCAGCCCTAGCTGACTGGCTGAGGAATGGACATCTGACCCTAGATGCAGGCTTTTCCAGAAATTTGAAATCGGCATATAGGAACTACTCAGCATTTGTTTGGCTCTTGTACAAACAAATTAAGCCAGGAAAGCTAGCCCTGACAGAGAGAAGACTAAAGCAGTGGGCATTCACTTCCTGGACAAGTGAATTCGGTCCCTCCTACGGCTGGCTCTACTTCTGCTGGTGAGATACTTAGTATTCATCCAATAATTTCCCTTTTCTTGCTGAAGAACCTTGTGTAGAATTCAATTCTTTACACTTAAAGGAGCCCCAACATCCAATCCAGTGCTTTATTAAGGAAATAATCTGAAGATGTTTTTGCTTTGGGGCTTTTTACTTTCTAAGTCAAGACCCATATGTGTCAGTGTTTCTTTTGGTTTTCCAGTGGTACTGATGGAGTGTTTGTGGATTTCTTTGGAAAAGTAGGGAGAGGAATTTTTCACCATTTAAAACTTGCCCAGCATTGGAAGGTTGTTCTGCTTCTCCATTTGATTCCAGATCTGTAGTAACTGGAGGGAAGAACTATGTCTTGATTCTCACATCTGGAGTACCCATTGTGGTGCTCAAACTCCAAGGCGCCCCCAGGGGACAGAGAAGATCCCTCTTGAGCAGACTTACACTTTGAGATTTCTGTTGAGTATTCAGAGGGTCCCTGCTAGCCCCTTCACCACTGCTGTGCCCTGCCATCTGGGCTTAGTAGGATCCTAGAAACCTCAGAATTCAACATGTCTTCATAAATATTTTGTTTTCTTGAAACAATAACTTTGGAATGCATTGTCATTCACTAAGCATGTATCATGCCACCGTGGTGGACACTGTGGTTGTCTTTGCAACATTCATTTCCCCCTTTCCTGTTATGAAACATCTCTCCATTCAGTCTCTCCAGTTCTACACTCTATTGCATAGTTCAAGGGGCTCCGAAAATGAGAACTCTTGTTCACTGTGTGAAGTCGCATTTTCTCTTCCCTGGATTTGAAGGCGAAATTGCGTAGCCCTGGTAGCAGCTGGCAGCCATCTTGCAGCAAAGAGGACACCAGCGTGAGGGTGAGCCAACATACAGAGTAGGACAGAGTGGAGAGAACTGCAGAGAAGTGGAGCCAGAGCCTTCAGTGAACAATGCCTGACACTTACCTTACCGAGACTTTTCAGTTACAAAACCCAGTGAATTCCCACTATTATTTAAGCCAGTTTGAATTCAATTTTCTGTTATTTTCATCATAAAAAGTTCTGATGAATATAGAGCTTTTAAGTTAATTTTCTAGCCTTGGCAACACAGGGAGACCCTGTCTCTACAAAAAATGAAAAATTAGCTGGGTACAGTGGGGAAGCACCTGTGGTCCCAGCTACTTGGGAGGCTGAGGGAGGAGGATTGCTTGACCCCAGGAGGTTGAAGCTGCAGTGAGCTTACACCACTGCACTCCAGCCTAGGTGACACAGCAAGACCCTGTCTCAAAAAATAAATAAATAAATAATCAGCTTCCTAAGCATTTAGTAATGATAATTCATATCTGTGGAATACTTTTTATTTCTTCAAAGCATATTTGCTATGCTACCATCATATTGTTAAGTGTCAACAGTGAGTTCTGATTAATATAGAGGCCAGACACAGATACTACCTGGGAAATAAGTGGATACACATTTATCTAAAGCACACAAATGAAAGGGCACTATCAGGATATACAGTAGAGAGATCAGCCATGTCTCCAATAACAGACACAATGGATAAAACCTCTGGGTGCCCCAAAAGGGCTTCAACATCGTTGTGTATAATTCAGTCTGATTGAGTGGGGATCACATTGGAACTTCTGGAAAGTTTCACTGATCAGTGGGCAAAATGTCCCCACTGCCTCCAAAGCCCACCTGGGTCCTTATGATCAGATCTATGCCAGGAAGCACCTCGTCAATCTTGATGTTACACAATATGACTATGGAGAGTAGATAATACTGTGCACACAGGCATCAGCAAACCATCTTTTAACATCTTCATTATCCCCAGGCTAGCAGAGTCTGGTCCACTTCCTTTTCTGATCTTAGGGCTGCAGAATTAACACAAAGGTCAGTCACCCGGATGTCTTTGAGGATGTCTGAGGATTGAGCCCTCAGACAAGCTGTAGGTCTGTCAAAGTGGTTATCACAATTTTACAAATGGGAAAGTAAAGACAGTTAAATTAGAGGAGTTAAAATTATTTGCCCTCCAAGTGCACATAACTAGGTGGCAGCAGAACTGAATGAGAACTGAAGTATTTTAACTTGCAGTTCAATCTTCGCTTAACTAGAACACATTAATGTTTCACCCCCAGGGAAGTTACCTAAGCAAATTGTGTTGTAAGTTAAAGCCCACAATTAAAGTCAGGAACAACATTAAATAACCAGCCTGAAAAGATTAAGCCAGGATTACTTTGTAGTCATTAATATCTAAGAGTTGATAATGAGACTGGCACATGGTTTCACCAGACTTTTGATAACACAGAACAGACATGCTGTGATGACTGTGACAGTAATGCTCACCAAGACAATGCTGGTTTCCTAGCAGGGTGAGGGGCTTCAGGACCTTAAGGTTTTCCATGACCTTCTCATGTGTATCTTGATTAGTGGCTTTAAGCAAAAGTGAGTAATAGTCTCCTTTCTCATTGCTAATATCTCATTTTGACGTACCAATAAGGCCTGAAGAGACAGTCCTCTGCCACCATAAATTCTAAACACTCTTGGCTAACTTAACCTTATTAGATAAACTAGAATTGGGGGCATCTTAGGTAGTGGGTATTTTTAGACAATTCCCATATCTCACTTTTCTCAATTATTCAAAAATATTTATTGAACATAGTCTGCCTGTTGGGCACTGTGCTAGTCCCAGATATCAAATAAAGAACAAACAAATGCGATCGCCATACTACTGAAGCTTGTAGTTTAGTTGGGGAGGAAACACAAATGTGTAATTATGAAACATGACAGAACAAAAAGGAAAATAACTCAGTGCTGTGAAGACATATACCAGGGGGCATGTTTTGGACTGGGGCATGATATAGTTGGTTGGATGTTCATCCCTGCCTAAATCTCATCTTGAACTGTAATCCCCAGTATTGGAGGTGTGATCTGATGGGAAGTGATTGGATTATGAGGGTAGATTTCTTATGAATGGTTTAACACCATCCCCTTGCTGCTGTCCTCGAGATAGTGAGTTCTCGTGAGATCTGGTTGTTTTAAAAGTGTGTGCCACCTCCCCTGTCTTGCTCCTGCTTTCACCATGTAAAGTGTCTGCTCCCCCTTCACCTTCTACCACCATTATAAGCTTCAGAAGCCAAGCAGATGTTGGCACTATACTCCCTGTACAGCCTGCAGAATCGTCAGCCAATTAAACATCTATTATAAGTCACCCAATCTCAAGTATTTCGTTATAGCAAAGAAAGAACAGCCTAATGCAAGGCACCACTTTCTGAAGAAATGATGTTTATGCTGGAAACTGAAAGATGAGAAAAAGCCAGCTAGATAGAGTGGGAATAAGAGTTTTCTAAGCAAAAGAAAAAGAGATTACTTATCCTGATGAAGGAAAGAACTTGTCCTGCTATAATAACTGAAGCTGGAGTATGTAAGTGAGAGGAGGAAAATAAACTGGGAGAAGTAGGTAGGTGTAAGCTTATGCACTCTGGTCATTTGAACTTTGGAATTTTGAGATATCTGGATTCAAATCTTGGCTTCCTCTCTTATTTATGATCTTGGACATGTCACTTAATTTTGCTGTGAATCAGTTTCCATTTCACTAAAACAAGAGTAAAATAATCTTGCAAATCTTGCAAACGAGTGCAGATTAAGTGGATTTAAATGTCTGGTCCATGGCAATGTCAGTACCTTTCCTCCACCATCTGCATCCTTTACTCTTCCTGCATTTTTACCCAGAGCTGTTGATGCGATCTACTCGAATGATTACATAACTTCGGTTTTCTTTGCCCTCTTCCATTATCTTGGGTGGAAGTTGCTTACAATCCAAATAATCAAAAGCTGAATAATCTAGAGTTAACTATTATTTAAGAAATTCTAGTTACATCATTGATATTACTTTTATTAATTATAACAAATAGATTTAGAATCAATCATCAAAGCTTGGTCTCAGGTCTGATGTTCTGAGATACTCAAGTTCATCTTTGCTTAATGTTTTGTTTACAAAATAGCTGCAACTTTAAAAAAAACTTGGAAGAGGCTTTCTGTTTTGATGCATAATATGAAAGCTGACTGTGACTTAGCAAACCAAAAATATTTATTCAGAAAACACTTCATTTCAACTATCTGTCCTGGTGAAAGGCAGTTTTTGTTTCAGTGTCATCAGTGCAACACAGTGTGTTTTCATTATCAGCTCTCTTGGTTGAGAGTGGTTCTAGGAAAACACTTGAGCGCTGATTCCAAAATCTAACAAGTGCTCAGATTCTCGGAAGCCAGGAAGATGTCACAGGATATATCCATTCTTCCTAGTGAATGGACTAGATCAGAGTTCAGTTTCTTTCCTTACCCAGCCTTATTATAAGGAAGTATATTGTGAATGAACTTTCTGAAGTGGGAACCAGCACTAATAACTTTCAAAAATTCTTTTACAGGGAGCTTATGCTTCACACCATCTTAGTGGTGACCTAGGACTGTGACATAGAATTACCTCCTTGGCTTCTGTGAGCCTTAGTGTGAAACAGAATACTATGATGTCTCCTACCAACCTCGCAGGGTTGTCATGGGGGTTAGACCAGATGCCATTTATAACCTAGTTGAATGTGGGGAGCATTCATTCAACAAATCCTGTTGAATGGAAAGAACTAGAGGAGCTCTTTTCCAACCTGGTCCAGGTATATCATCTTATTTGAGATTTGTAACAACCCTACAAAGTAGTCAGGACAGACAACTATAAAATGCTAGACAAATAGCCATACAAAAATGATTTTTAAAATCCACTTTTTCTGGGCTGGGCGTGGTGGCTCACGCCTGTAATTCCAGCACTGTGGGAGGCTGAGGCGGGCAGATTATGAGGTCAGGAGATCGAGACCATCCTGGCTAATATGGTGAAACCCCGTCTCTACTAAAAATCCAAAAAAATTAGCCAGGCATGGTGGCAGGCACCCATAGTCCCAGCTACTCAGGAGGCTGAGGCCGGAGAATAGTGTAAACTTGGGAGGTGGAGCTTGCAGTGAGCTGAGATTGTCGCCTGGGCGACAGACCAAGATGCCATCTCAAAACAAACAAACAAAAAATCCACTTTTTCTGGCTGGGCGCGGTGACTCACGCCTGTAATCATAACACTTTGGGAGGCCGAGACGGGCGGATCACTTGAGATCAGGAGTTTGAAACCAGGCTGGCCAACATGGTGAAATCCCATCTCTACTAAAAATACAAAAATTAGCTGGGCGTGGTGGTGAGTACCTATAATCCCAGCTACTCAGGAGGCTGAGGCAGGAGAATTGCTTGAACCCGGGAGGTGGAGGTTGCAGTGAGCTGAGATCGTACCACTGCACTCCGCCTGGGCAACAGAGTAAGACTCTATCTCAAAATATAAAATAAAATATAAATAAATAAATAAAATCTACTTTTTATACTTCTCCAAGTAATTAAACTCCACAACTACTCCATAACTTTTTGATGTGTATCAACCTGTATTGTAAATTCTTTCACTATATAACCTCCTAAACCTTTCATTCTTTACCTATGCCTTCTTATTTTTTTCAATGAATTGTAAAATAGCGCTCAAAGACCTAAACATACTCATTCATTTCTTAGCCTTCTCTTTTAAAAGGGGTAATTACAGCATATCTTGCATAGTTTTCTATTCTTTCATAGTTCTTAGTTTTCTAGTTATCATTCCAAATTTCCTGAACTGTTCCTCCTAGATTGATTAATTTTATTTAGAGTTAATGTCTCTGTAGCTCCCTCTTTTTTCTCCATAAAGGGGTTTTTCCTTCCCAGAAAGTTGTGCTGTTGTCCTTTGTAACAGCTGAATTGTAATACTGTTACTTTTCTGGCATACTGGACTGAACACCACTGGACAGCTTTGGGGAGGGCCTTGTGTTGTCAATGGAAAACTACCAGTTACTAACAGAGCTGGGCACCGTGCTGTCTCCACCCACTCCCCACTGCAGGCTGGGAAGCCCTATTGCTGGGAGGCGTTTCTCCTACTAGCTTCTTCCCCTTCTAGAGCAGAGCCACATCAGCTGACTTGCTGTGGGTGAGTTCTGTCCAAGGGGCTTCACTCCCTCCCTATACACATTTATCTGAGGGTATAATTCTGAGGGACAAGGGACAGCCAAGGCAGATTGGATTGCTGCTGTAGACTTTGCAGCGTCTGTTCTTCCCTGCAGGGCTGCGGGGGGCACACTGTTCCAGCGTGCCCTCATGTGCTGATCCGTCTCCTTCTCCTGGGGCAGCATGGAGGTTTCCATACAGAGTGGTTTGCTCGGTCCTCACCAAGATGACAAAGAAGAGAAAACCAAGCGCACCTTCCACACCTGGCCAGGGGGAAAATGAAACCAGGAAATGAAAGTCCTGAATGTCACACTTCCCTTCAAGTGGGAGTCCAAGGTGGAAATTCTCTGAGCCACACCCTGTAAATATTTTCACATCTAGTTTATTTTCCTTAGATCTTTTGTTGTCAGGGAGAAACAGAGAGAGAAAAAAGAAGAGAAGAGAGAAAACCAAAGTTCAAAGAAAGCTTGGGAACTTGACTCCTAGAAGTAGACTATTCAGTGATAGACATTTAAGAATTGTTGAGAACCTCTCTGACTTTACTGAAGGCAGTGCACCAAATTTTACCAACTGCTAAGTGACTGGTGTTTGAATGTAAAAGACATATAAATTGGTTTATTTTGGACATGGCAAAAGAATGAAGTGTTTTACAAGGCAAAAAAAAAAAAAAAAAAAAAAAAAAAACCTATTCAATCTCAAGAGAAAGTAGAATAGAGTCCAAAAATGAAAATTCTTGAAGAACAGAAATGGTCTTAATTATTAACAAATATACATTTTAATGGATTCATGATAAATATTAATCCTGGTTTTTAAAATGAAGTGCCATTTATTAAAATTTACTTTTTGAGATAAAATACAAAATATAAAACTTATGTCTAAAAATAAAGCTCTCTAACCTGTAATTTGAGAGCTACTCAATCTTAATATGAATTTATTTGACAAGCTCTGTTTTCCTTGTGACAGAATGTCTCTTTTCAGTTTGAGTCATCATCGCACATTTATGAAATCTGACAATGCTGTTTTTACACAGCCTTAGACATTTGGGTCAAAGTGATGAGTGAGACATTGCACAGGTGAAGTAATTTGACAGATTGGATGTGGGTGTTGAGGAAGGGTTACCTGGAGGTGGGAGAGGGTTACAGAAATGGGGGGAAGATGGGGCACCAAAGATGAATTTCGTTGCCTTTATCATTTTGCCTGCCATTTGAGTTCTCAAGTGCCTGAGGCTGTTGAATCCAGTTCTTTATTCATCTTTGAAATTAGCCTGGAAAGGGACTTTTCTTGTAACTTAGTCCAGGCTTTGGAAACTGGGGCCACAAGTGTGCTTGATTGTAAGTTCTGTATTTCTGTTCCAAGTGCATCATCTATTTTAGTTGGTAATGACAGTTATTTTGGAGAATGTAATTTCTTATTTTTTATTTGTTAGGTTTTTTTCCCATTTTTATTGACAAAATATCAAGGGGCTAGATTTCTGTGCTGCTTGGGCCTGAGAGCTTAAGGAAGCCACTCCATAAGAGGGACACAGGAGGCTTTTCTTCTTGGATCTCACAGAGAACGCGTTACTGCCAGCCTAACGCATACAGCATGGGGAAGGCCATAGCTGTGAATGCAATTAATGGCCCCTGCATTTGCAAAAAACACACAGATCCATAAACTGCAATGACGTCTTTTTAAATGTGTGCCATATTTGGGGTCAAAAAAATAATTTACAAGCAGGGTGGGATTGTGCTTAAAGCAGAAGGGCATGTTTTTAATGTGCCATGGTATGGGGTGGAGCATGAAAATGCCCAGTTCTACCATAAAATATTAAGCTCTGCTGGTGTTATGGAACTTTTGTAGTTTCTTCTTTGGCCTCTCCAACATCCCTGTCTTCTGTCCAGATCTGGACCCAGATTCTGGCCAGCTTCTTAAACCAGAGAACTAAATGGTTCCATGTGTTACCAGCACCCAATTCTTAGACAAGGAAAAAAACCCGAAGTCAAATGATTCGCTTTTTCCATCAGCTTGCCATGTTCTTGGAATTTTTAGGTGTATTACCTACCAGATTGTTTACTACAATGCTTCTTCTTCATAATACTGACAATGTCTTTTTAGGATGCCTTTGATCAGTGGTTCTCAAACTTTAATGTGCATCAGAATAACCTTGTTGAATACAGATTGCTGGGCCTCATCCCCATAATTTCTGATTCAGTGTGTGTGGGGTGGGGTCTTATAATTCGCATTTCTAACAAATTCTCAGGTGGTACTATGCTGCTGGTTTGGAGGCCACACTTTGAGAAACACTGCTTTAGATATTAAGTTTCATAGATATTAGTTTGAATCTTCTAACCGGATATTTTTATTAGCCCTGAGTAACCCTTAAAATGCCTACTTTTTGTTTGTTTGTTTGTTTTTGAGTCAAAGTCTCACTCTGTTGCCTAGGCTGGAATGCAGTGGTGTGATCTTGGCTCACTGCAAACTCCACCTCCTGGGTTCAAGCCATTCTTTTGCCTCAGCCTCCCAAGTAGCTGGGATTACAGGCGCATGCCACCCGGCTAATTATTGTATTTTTAGTAGGGATGGGGTTTTACCATGTTGGCCAGGCTGGTCTCGAACTCTTGACCTCAAGTGATCCACCCACCTTGGCCTCCAAAGTGCTGGGATTACAGGCATGAGCCATGGTGCCTGGCCAAAATGCCTATTTTTAATAGGTGTTTTCAAGAGGTACAAAACTGTAAATTAGAGGGACTCTAATCAGTCATAAGCAGCCAGAACCTAGCAATATTCCACTGGAAGAACTTTAAGAGACGGTGTTGACCACATGGCATCTACTACACCTGGGGAGTTTGTTGGTGTCCTGGAAAGAGTTGGAGCTGCGAGGGTTAGAGATGTTAGAGCTGAATGTCTCATCACACTCAGATGACTTTTGATCACATCCCACAGGCTGGATCCCCAAATTTCAACCACTGTTGATGAGATGTGACCCCCATAGTTGAGGCCGTATTTTGTTTGATTGGCATGGTAGACCTGTTATAATGAGAAGCTTTTTAATATGAATAAAACAAAAGAATCTTTGAGTTTCTTTCTGTTTAAATAACAGGTGGCTGGAATTGTTATGTTTGTTTTTAGTAACCCTATGGAACTGAAATATGTGTCAATCATTTTCATGTGGTCTGAGGGACAACAAGTAGATCAGACACGAAGCTTGAGCCTCAATCTGTTTTTTGTTTTTTTTTTCTGAGACGGAGTCTCACTTTGTCACCCAGACTGGAGTGCAGTGATACGATCTTGGCTCACTGCAAACTCTGCCTCCCAGGTTCAAGAGATTCTCCTGCCTCAGCCTTCCAAGTAGCTAGGATGACAAGCACCCACCACCATGCCTAGCTAATTTTTTTTGTATTTTTAGTGGAGACAGTTTCGCCATGTTGGCCAGCTGGTCTTGAACTCCTGACCTCCTGATCCACCTGCCTCAGCCTCCCAAAATGCTGGGATTACAGGCGTGAGCTACAGCTCCCGGCTGAGCCTCAATCTCTTAACATCTGGATGGCAGATAGGAAAGGAAGCTTGAAATTTTTAGTACAGACCCCTAGATGCAAAGAGGAAAAGTTCCTATTGATCTGAAAACCCCTAGAAATGACTAGCAAAAATAACCACCTCCATTTGCTGTCTTTTTTTACCCTGGCTTATTTTTTCTATAGTACTTTTTACATCGGACCTTATTTCCTTATTTATTTGCTGATTTATTAAATGTGCTTATTTATTAAACCATCTGTCACCATTGAATGTACATGCAATGATGGCAGGGACTTTTTCTTGTTCACTATTGTGTTCCCAGTGCCATGTAATCATCACTTGATGAATATTTGATGAATGAATGACTGAATCTATCTTGTTCAGCAACTTATCTCATTCCCAGATTATCAACACACCAATAGATTTGGCACTTTCCTTTAAAAAAGCAGATTACCTAACTGTTATAGATCTGAAGGACTACATTCTATCAGCAGCATGTAGGAATAACAGTGGCATTCTGAAACAATTGTGTAGGTTAACAAGTTGGGGCACTCTGGCAGAGAATGGGCAAAGGCAGTACATCGAATACTTTGAGTTATTGAACTCCTTATACTATCATCAAGACTTTAAGATTAATAAAATATCTTACCTTGTTCTGCTTAATAATACCTCTTCCTTAGCCTATATAGTTTCTTGATTTAATGCTCCTATTTTTGGGTTAAATCTTCTCTAATAATTGCCTTAGTAGGCAGTATTATTGGCCATTAGAACTTTTAACTGAGGATCTCCTCTTCATGGGTGCAGCCTGGGTTGAGAGTACTGTGCCATACATTTGCTTAGGATTTACTCAGAAGGGCAGAGGGCATTGTTCATGATTTACCTGTGAGAATTTTAAAACCTGCAACCTCTGCTTCCTGAGTTCAAGCGATTCTCTTGCCTCAGCCTCCCAAGTAGCTGGAACTACAGGTGCCCGCCACCACGCCTGGCTAATTTTTGTATTTTTAGTAGAGATGGGGTTTCACTATACTGGCCAGGCTGGTCTTGAACTCCCGACCTTGTGATCCACCCACCTTGGCCTCCCAAAGTGCTAGGATTACAGGCGTGAGCCACTGCGCCTGGCCAAAATGTTGTGTTTCTTATTCTGATGATAATTTTTAAAATGTGATGCAGGTATATTCTAGGTCATCAGGCTGACTACTTCACAACTAAGTTCTGCCATCTTAGTTCATTGCCCACGTATGCATCTGTGTTTATGACGGTTGTGTTGGTGGCCATGCATTTTTATGAAATTCATGCACTTATTAGAAAAAAGCAGAGACAGCTTGCTGTGTGATGACACACTTGAGGCAAATGAACATCAGAACACAGGGTACAGAGACCCAATATGAAGGAGCTTGGATCTGATCTTATAGACAGATCTTCTGATGAAAAACCATTGAAGAGACTCAACTAAGGTGGAGGTAGTGAAGATGGAGTGGAGAAGAAGAAATATTTATGATGTTCAATCAACATGACTTGGTTATTGTTTATCTCCTGAGGATGGAAGGTTAGGAGGTGAGGGTTAGTGGAAGTAGTCAATGATGACTCCCAGTGTTTCTCAAGATGAGCAATGAAGAGATTTCCCCCCCCAAAAAAGTTCTGGTGTTAACTTGAATTAATTATATAAAAGCATTACTTAGCTATGTATATATACAAAATTAGGTATATATTTCTTTTATTAGTCTTATAAAACCAAAAAAACTTACAAATTAAATATAAAAATCTATGAAACCTGTTAATTCTAAATTAACAACATTCATTTAATGTGACAAATGGTACTGTTTTGTTAGAACTAAATCACTACTTGCAAATTAAATATCTAAATATAGCACAGACTGCTATAGTAGAGGATATTTTGAATTAGAATGGAGGAAAGTTGTGGAAGCATTATCGATACACAGCAGCCCATGAGGACTAAACCCTTTTAAAAGAAGAGGCCCTGCATTTCTCAAATTTGAGTGATTTGTTTTAAGACTCAGCTTGAGGCTTACTTCATTTGAAAGTCTTCTGTGACTAAACCCAGCATGATAGATGCTCCTCTTCTGGATCTGTGCAGAGTTCTGTCATTTAATTTATCTCACAGCAATATGATTCATAGGTATTTGTCCATCCTTGAAAACAGTGTTTTAAATTTTGTCAAAGACTGGGACAGTGCCTAGCACACAGCAGAGATAAGTAACTGTTGGTTGGTTGAGGGAAAGGTTCATACATACATTCTGGGCTTAAAAAAAAACATTGATTAAGCTAAATAAAAAAGCCATGGGGATATATTAGTCAGAATTCAGTCTGAAGAGAAGAGAGATTATGAATGTTATGGGATAAGTGATTCGTATGGGAATTAGATCTTACACAATTGGGAAGGAGCTGGGAAGTGAAGGCCCCGTAGGGGAATCAGATGATAGAAGAGGCCACTAGCCAGGATCTGAGAAGTCACATCTGTTGATTGGGAACCTCTTGGGAAGGTCTGCAGGAAGTTGTTTGGCCACCAGCTGTGTATCTAGGTATAGGCTGCTGTTGGCCAACAAGGTCAGTGGTTGGGTAGAAGAGCTGGACAGAGGAACTCTTCTAGAACACAGGAGAGCAAAGACCAGCTGGAGTCTGCTGGGCACCTTTGCATATTTCTGTCATTGTGTCTGATGACAGACTTTCAGAGCATAATGGCTATTGTTTCACTTCTGCCTTCTAAATCTCACACAAGGTCCTCTTGGCCAATTAAGCCCACAACCATAGAAGGGAGAAGATTTTGGGAAACATGATTTCAGTTTGACCGAGTCAACACAGAACAAGCCACCACAGATTTCTGCTTCTGTCAGTGTGGCTCTTTAGGACAGTCTTTGAGGCATGTCTGGTCTCATAAGAGGGAGTAAGTTCTCCAAGGACCCTCTCCTAGCAAATACAACAACTAGCAGAGCTGTGGGCAATAAAAGCGTGAGATGGGCTTTCCCTGAGAGTAGACGTCAATAGTCATGACGCTACGAAGATATTGGTGGCCAGGTAAGGAAACTGAGCTTGGAACATCCAATGTGAGCTTAGACTGTGCCAAGGGGCTAATGTCATCCCAGGGTAGTACTGTGTTTTGCTGCTGGTAAAAGAAGAAGCAAAAACAAATTGTCTCTGGAGGAAATCTTTAACAATTTAGTTTGTAGATTAAGCAATCATTTCACAATCAAAGGTCACCATGCACATTGCAAGGCAAGCCATGCTGAGTGAGATCAGTAGAAAAAATAAACAACAGATTTAGATCCCCCCATAGACTTAATTATTAGAATTGTCAGTTGCACAATATAGGGAAGCTATGTTAAAAATATTTAAAGGGGCGGGTGTGGTGGATCATGCCTGTAATCTCTTTAGGAGATGGAGGCAGGAGGATCGCTGGAGCCTGGGAATTTGAGACTACCCTGGATCACATAGCTAGAGCCCCATCTCTACAAAAAATGAGAAAAAAAAATAGCCAGGTATGGTGGTGCACACCTGTTATCCTACCTACCTTGAAGGCTGAAGCAAGAGGCTCTCTTGAGCCCAGGAGTTGGAGGTTGCAGTGAGCTATGATCTCACCACTGCACTCTAGTCTGGGCAACAGAGCGAGACTCTGTCTCAAAAACAAAACAAAACAAAACAAAAAAACCAACAACTTAAAGAAATAATGGACAACAAAAAAACCAGCAGGAATAAATAAAAGGGAAATTCTGAAAATGTAAAATACAATTGTTAAAAATTCAAGGACTCAGTGAATGGGTTTGACAGCAGATTTAATACACCCATAATCACTCCAGGAAAGGGAGAAAAGGAATTGGAAAATATAAAAAAAATAGATATGTGAGGAAATCTAATATATATTTAACCAGAGTCCCAAAAAGTGAGAATAGAGAGAAAATTGTAGGCAATATTTAATTGAGATATGGACTTTAAGTTTTCTGGAACTAATCTAATCTACTCCATAGATGCTAGGAAAAAACTGTTTTGAAAAGAAAGGAGAGCTGTTGTAAAATATGGTGACTATAGTTAATAACAATGTATTGTATTCTTGAAAATTGCTGAGTGTATATTTGAAGTGTTCTCATCACAAAACAATGATAGGTATGTGAGGTAATATATTTGTTAATTAGCTCAATTTAGCTATCCCACAATGTGTACCTATTTCAAAGCATGCTGTTCATGATAAATATATACAATTTTTATTTCTCAATTAAAACAAATAAATAAAAATTTAGAAAAAAGAAATAGAAAGCCTGAATAGTCCTAAGACTGTTTTAAAAAATCAAACTATCAGTGATGTTTTTCCACTAAGAAAACTCCATGTCTTGGATGTTTTACAGGTAGTTCTACCAAATTTCTAAAGAGCATATGATTCCAAACTGAATAATTCTTTGAGAGGATAGAAAACTCATTCTATGAGGTCACTGCTACCCTGATACCAAATCCAGGCAACATTAGTAGGAAAATGGGTTATTACAGTCACTCTTTCTCATTAACACATATACAGACTGAATCTTTCAGTTGATAATGAACACCCAAAGGTCTCTAATACAAAATTTCAATGAAATGGCTAAAGATAAGTAAAAACAAGGAATAAAATTTACTAGCATTAAAATCAGGAAACACTGCCAGGTATACTTCTCCTTATATGAAGAGGGCACCTTCCACCACAAGGGGAGGGCAAATATATAGTTACAATTTTTTGCAATGTTCTGTTTCTTATATTGTCAAGGATACAGAGTGTTGTTCTTTGTCTTATTTTACTTAAAACTTACATATACATTACATATATTCTTTTGATTATATCAAGAATTATATATACATGTGTGTATATGTGTGCACATATTTGGGTATGTGATAAATATTTTTCTTCAATGGAAAGGTGATGGCATGAAAACAAGCTTGTAATGGAACAAAATGGCCAAAGAGAAGTAATTAGGACAAAACTGCATTGGCACTGAAACTAGGAAATCATGCTAAGCATAAACCATGCATTTTTGGGAATATCAGCCAGATAAAAAGCAATTTGAAAAAGATTAATGAAACCAAAAGTTGGTTTTTGAAAAGATAAAATTGACAAACCTTTAGCCAGATTAAGAAAAAAAGAGAGAAGACCCAAATAAATAAAGAGATGAAAAAGGAGACATTACAATTGATACCACAGCAATTTGAAAGATCATTACAGGTTATTTTGAGCAACTATATGCCAATAAATTGAAAAGCCTAGAAGAAATTGATAAACTCCTAGGCACATACAACCTGCTCAGATTCAGCTATAGAGAAATTCTAAACTTGAGCAGACCAATAAAAAGTAATGAGATTAAAGCTGTAATAAAAAGTCTCCCCTTAAAGAAAAGCCCAGGATCTGATGAATTCACTGCTGAATTCTACCAAACATGTTAAGAGAAACAAATACCAATCCTACTCAGATTATTCCAAAAAACAAAGAAGGAGGGAATACTTTCAAACTCATTCTACAAGGTCAGTGTTACCCAATACCAAAACCAGACAAAGACACAACAAAAAAAGAAAACTACAGGCCAATATCTCTTATGAACATTGATGCAAAAATCCTCGACAAAATGCTAGCAAACAGAATTCAACAACAAATTAAAAAGATCATTTATCATCACCAAGTGTGATGTATCCCAGGGTTGCAAAGATGGTTCAATATACTCAAATCAATATGATCCGTCATATCAACAAAATGAAGGACAAAAACCACATGATCATTTCAACTGATGCTGAAAAATTCAACATCCATTCATGATAAAACCCCTAAAAAAATACTGGGGCTAGAAAGAACACATCTCAATGTAATAAATGTCATATATGACAGAGTCACAGCTGGTATCACACTGACTGGGGAAAAACTAAAAGCTTTTCCTCTAAGATCTGTAACACAAGGCTGCCCACCTTCACCACTGTTATTTAACATAGTACTAGAAATCCTAGCTAGAGCAATCAGAAAAGAGAATGATATAAAGGGCATCTGAATAGGAAAGGAAGAAGTCAAATTATCCTTGTCTGAAGATGATATGATCTTATATTAGGAAAAACCTAAAAACTCCACCAAAAACTATTAGAACTGTTACATTGAGTAAAGTTGCAGGATACAAAATCAACATAAAAAAACCAGTAGCATTTATATGGCAACAGAAAACAATCTGAAAAAGATAAAAAAGTAATCTAATTTACAATAGCTACAAATAAACTTACCTGGAAATTAAAAGAAGGAGTGAAAGATCTTTACAATGAAAGCTATAAAACATTGATGAAAGAAATTGAAGAGAACACCGAAAAAATGGAAAGATATTTCATGTTCATGGATTGAAAGAATCAATATTTTAAAAAATGTGCATAGTACACAAAGCAATCTACAGATTCAATGCAATCTCTATCAAAATAGCAATGACATTCTTCACAGAGATAGGAAAAAAATTCTAAAATTTATATGGAACCACAAAAGACCCAGCTTAGACCCAAGATAGCCAAAGCTATCCTGAGCAAAAAGAACAAAACTGGAGGAATCCCATTCCCTGACTTCAAGTTATACTACAGTGATATAGTAACCAAAATAGCATGATATTAGCATAAAAACAGACACATAGACCAATGGAACAGAATAGAGAGCCCAGAAAGTAATCCATACATCTACAGTGAACTCATCTTTGATGAAGGTACCAGGAACATACATTGGGGAAAGGACACTCTTCAATAAAGGGTGCTGGGAAAACTGGATATCCATATGCACGAGAATAAAACTAGACTCCTTTCTCTCACCATATATAGAGATCAAATCAAGATGGATTAAAGGCTTTTCAACTTTAATGGATTTAATTTAATCCATTTTCACTTTAATCTAAGATCTCAAATTATGAAACTACTAAAAGGAAATGTTGACAAAACTCTCCAGGACATTGGACTGGGCAAAGATTTCTTGAGTAATACCCCACAAGCACGGGCAAGCAAAGCAAAAATTGACACATGGGATCACATCAAGTTAAAAAGCTTCTGCACAGCAAAGGAAACAATCAGCAAATTGAAAAGATAACCCACAGAATGGGAGAAAATGTTTGCAAACTATCCACCTGACAAGAGATTAATAACCAGAACATATGAGGAACTCACACGACTATGTAGGAAACAAATCTATTATAATAATCTGATTTAAAAATAAGCAAAAGATGTGAATAGACATTTCTCAAAAGAGGACATATGAATGGCAAACAGGCACATGAAAGTGTGCGCAACATCACTAATCATCAGAGAAATGCAAATCAAAACTACAATGAGATATCATCTCACCCCAGTTAAAATGGCTTTTATCCAAAAGACTAACTATAACAAATGTTGGTGAGGATGTGGAGAAAAGAGAATCCTCATACACTGTTGGTGGGAAAGTAAATTAGTACAACCACTATGGAGAACAGTTTGGAAGTTCCTCAAAAAACTAAAAATAGAGGTACCATATGATCCAGCAATCCCACTGCTAGGTTTACATGTAAAATAAAGGAAATCAGTATATTGAAGAGATCCACACACTCATATTGCAGCACTATTCACAGTAGCCAAGATTTGGAAGCAACCTCGGTGTCCAACAACAGATGAATGGGTAAGGAAAATGTGGTACATGTACACATGGAGTACTATTCAGCCATAAAAAAGAATGAGATCTAGTCATTCGTAACAACATGGATGAAACTGGAGGTCATTATGTTACATGAAATGAGCCAGGCATACAAAGACAAACTTTGCATGTTCTCACTTATTTTTGGGAACTAAAAATCAAATCAATTGAACTCATGAACATAGAGAGTAGAAGGATGGTTACCAGAGGCTGGGAAGGGTAGTGGGGCTGTAGGGAGAAAGTGAAGATGGTTAATGGGTACAAACAACATGAAGAATGAATAAGATCGAATATTTCAGAGCACAACAGGATGACTATAGTCAACAATAATTTAATTGTACATTTAAAAATAACAAAAGGAGGGCTGGGCATGGTGGCTCACGCCTGTAATCCCAGTACTTTGGGAGTCCATGGCGGGTGGATCACCTGAGGTCAGGAGTTTGAGACCAGCCTGACCAACATGGTGAAACCCTGTCTGTACTAAAAGTACAAAATTTGGTGGGCATGGTGGCATGCACCTGTAGTCCCAGCTATGTGGGAGGCTGAGACAGGAGAATTGCTTGAACCCAGGAGGCAGAGGTTGTAGTGAGCCAAGATCACTACACTGCACTCCAGCCTGGGCAACTGAGTGAGACTCCATCTCAAAAAAAAAAAAAAAAAAAAGGAGAAAATAGTAAAAATAAACAAAGGAGTATAATTGGATAGTTTGTAACAAAGGGTAAATGCTTGAGATGATGGATACCCCATTTACCCTGATGTGGTTATTGTACATTGCATGCCTGTATCAAAATATCTATGTAGCCCATAAATATATAAATCTACTATGTATCCACACAAATTAAAAATTTATAATTAAAAAATGTAGGCTGGGCGTGGTGGCTCATGCCTGTAATTCCAGCACTTTGGGAGGTGGCGGCAGGTGGATCACCTGAAGTCAGAAGTTCGAGACCAGCCTGGCAAACATGGTAAAACCCTGTCTCTACTAAATACGCAAAAATTAGCCAGGCATGGTGGTGCACACCTGTGATCCCAGTTACTTGGGAGGCTGAGGCAGGAGAATCCCTTGAACCCAGGAGGCAGAGGTTACAGTGAACTGAGATCACGCCACTGCACTCCAGCCTGGGTGACAGAGTAAGACTCTGTCTCAATAATAATAATAAAAATTTAAAAATGCAATTTGGACTCAAGTGTTGGAAGTTACAGCAAATGAGCCAGTACTCAACTGCCTCTTTATAAGATAAATGCAGTATTACAGAAAGTAGGTGGAAAAAATTCTCTAAAATCTTCTAACAGTCCTTTGTGAATGATTCTTAAATTTGGGTCAAAGCCCTAGGATTTCAGAATCTCTTGAAGGACTCATTCAAAATATACACGTATCGTCATGGGATTCTGATATGAACTCTTCTATGAGACTCATAGCCACAGTTCAAACTGATCAAGGCTGAGCATGGGTGGTTTATGGAGGAAAGTATCACAGTGGAGGTGCCTTTCCCCATTACCAATCTGAATGTGGCCTTTGAGGGCCATGTATGTCTGGAAGGGAAAGTGTGCAGTACTTTCTTGCCATTTTCTGCTGGGCTGATAGCTTCTTTACATTTGTTCAGGTTTGTTTCCATGTGGGAAGAATAGCTAACCTGGAGTGGTAAGTAAGGGGTCCAGTCCACAACTTATTATCCATGTGACCTTGAGCAAGTAATTTTTTCTTTCAGAATTGGTTTCTTGACTGTCAAAAGGGGAAAATAATTCTTACCTAGCAGAGTTTGTGTGGATTAAACAGGAAGTATGTAAAGCTTTTAATATAGAACATGGTGCCTAGTAAACCCTAATTTTAAAAATATTACGGTTTAAACAGTGACAGTGTAACTGTCATAAATCCTTATTCTTGATAGGTTTGTGTCTATGTATACATATAACTACATAAAGGAAAATACTTGTTTAATGGACTTGTGTTGTTTGCATGTTCAGCAATTGTTAACATCTGTAGTAGGGACTCATTCGGATTATTCATTAAATAACTTGTTCAAAGCAGTCGAACTAATTTATTAGAATCCTGGTACTGCCAGAAAACTGAGGAATGACATTGATAAACGGTCCTTGAATTGCTGATTTGTGATTCTAAAATGGCACCAGGAGGTCTTATGGCTCAGTCCCGACTGACTTTAGGACTGAGATCTGTAGCCCAAGTCTTGGTATTACATGGTTGAAATTGCTTCTCTCATGAGTCTCCCTCTAGCAAACCTTTTGTTTTTTATTTCACTGAGCATTCACAGGGGTGTTGTGTAATTACTGCTTTCTTTTTAAGATTTTATAAGAATTGCAGAAAATTAAAGAGAGCTTATTGAGGTCAAATGTCTGCTATCATTTTTTTGCAAATATATTAGTTTTGACCATGAAATTAATAAAACACAGAACCTAAAACAAAACAAAAGAAGGCAAGCCTAGCTAACTTGGAAGAAGACAGATGTTCTACCTCTAGCTGAAGAGTAATTAGGTCCCAAAGTATTGAGATTCTCACTTTGTCCTTTATTTGAAATCAGTATATCTTCTTCTGAGTTCTAGCCTCAATGATATTTGGGGCTCTTAAAATTATGTTGTAATATTGTTGAATTTTTAATATTATTGAAGTCATCTTAAGAAAGTTATAGTGCTTTAGTCCCTAGAAGTTAAACATTTTTAATTTGCCTACTAAAGTATTCTTATATTCTTCTATTTCAGCAGAGGTTATTACAAAGTCATAAAACCCACAAGAAAGATACAGTAAAGCAATTCACTATATTTTTTATTTTAAAGAAGGAGTTTCCTTTAAAGCTTTTGTTAGAAAGAGTACATTAAGAAGCAGGTGGGCTGAGCATGGTGGCTCATGCCTGTAATCTCCACACTTTGAGAAGCTGAGATGGGAAGATCACTTGAAGCCAGGAGTTTGAGAACAGCCTGGACAACATAGCAAGACCCCATCTATTAATTTTTTTTTTTTTTTTTTTTAAAGAAGCCAGGCTTGTTGGCTCGCGCTTGTAATCCCAGTTACTGTGGAGGCTGAGGTGGGAGGATTGCTTGTACAATAAACAAATAACAGGCAATAAACAAATAAACAGACAATAAACAAATGAACGTGAGCCATTTGGGAGTGATAAATATCCTAATAAAAATAAAATAGAGGGGAGAGAGTGGCTGGGTTGGAGGCCAGGTACTTTATGATTACTTACAAAAGGTTATTCTGAGGAAGTGCTTGTGAGTCGATGCTTGAGTAAGGCAAAGGGATCAGCCTGGTGAAGATCAGGGGCAAAGCATTACAGAGAGCGGCTGCAAAGACAAACTTGTTTGTTGCAGTGAAGAATGGCAAGGAGGGGAGTGGAGCTGAACACATTGAGCACAGGAAGGTTGGTGGGATAGAAAGGTAGGGATGAGATAAAATTATCCTAGCTTGTACTTGTTTTGAGGCCAGATCACTAGGGGCAGGGTAAGCATTTTGTATTCAATTTAAAATGTGAAAGGAAACTGCTGGAGGGGTTTGGAGAAACAAGTGGGGAAAGGATATGATCTGATAAATATTCTTCAGCATAATTATATTTTTAAACATCTCAAAGCTTCAGAATAGTACAGAGAAATAGCCTATACCTTTATCCAGATTTACCATTTTTAAGCTTTTTAATATTTTATGTCTTAATACTATATATTAGTGTGTGTCAGATCCCGGGGTCCAGGTCCAGCCCATGCTGAAGTCCAAGGGCAGTGGGTGGATGAGCAGAAAGAACACTCAGGGGGCTGCAGGCAGGTGAAAGATGATTTTATTCAGCAGCAACTCTCATCAACAGCTTTCTCACACTGTCCACCTTTATCTCGGCTGTCTGCTCCAGCTCTGAGGCTCCTGCTGCCCCAACGCCTGCAGCTGCACAGGTGGTTCTCCTTTGCCTTCAGGGTCAGCAGCTTAACTCTTTCTCTCTCTGGGCAGGAGCAAGCCAAGCTGTGTCCTGGCTCCCTCCGTCTGCAAGATGGACAGCTTTGGCGCTCTCTCTTTCCCTGGGCACCAGTGCACCCAGCATATGAAGCCACGCTGAGTCAAGCTGAGCCCCAAGAGCCCAAGAACCATGTCTTTCATGCACAGGGCAGTTATACCTTTTATAGACAATAGTGGCTCCAAGCCAAGTATGAACTTACACAAACAGGTTGTATAACAAGTGGAGGTGTGCACCGGTGCACCAAACTGGCTGACTTATGCAGGCCTGGATATCTGTCTCAGCCTATTCCTTGACCAAAGCACATCCATATTACTTACAGTGTGTATTCCCTAAGAATAAAGACGTCCTCTTATCTAGCCACAGTACAGTTATCCAATTCAGGAAAGTTCTCATTGAAGCATTGATACAGTACTTATTATCACTCCATATTCCAATTTTGTTAATTGTTCCATACTGTCCTTTATATAGCATATTTCCACTCCTTCCCGTTGGCAACATAATGCATTTAGTTGCCAAGTCTTTTTAGTCTCTTTTATAGGAACTTTATAGAAAACTCCTCAGCCTTTTTTTGTCTTTCGTGACATTGACAATTTTGGGGAAAAAAGGTCAGTTATTTTAGAAAATATTCTTCAGTTATGTTTGTCTGTTGTTTCCTCTTGAGTAGATTCACATTGTTCTTTTCCAGTTGGAATGCCACACAAGTGATGTGCGTTGTGTCATTCTCACAGGGCCACATCTGCTTGTTGCTAATTAGTGATGTTAATTTTGATCACCTGGTCAGGACTTTCTACAATGTCTCTAGTTACTTTTCCCTTCTTCCTTGGCTCTCTCTTGATTTCACGTTTTTATTATTTTTTATTCTTTATTTTTTTGAGATGGAGTCTTGCTCTGTCACCCAGGCTGGAATGCAGTGGTGTGATCTCAGCTCACTGCAACCTCCGCCTCCTGGGTTCCAGCAACTATCCTGCCTCAGCCTCCTGAGTAGCTGGACTACAGGCGCCTGCCACCACGCCCAGCTCTTTTTTGTATTTTTAGTAGAGAGGGGGTTTCACCATGTTGGCCAGGCTGGTCTCGAACTCCTGACCTCAAATGATCCACCCACTTCGACCTCCCAAAGGACTTCATGTATTTAAAATTTGCTATTTAGGTTGGGCATGGTGGCCCACGCCTGTAATCCCAGCACTTTGGGAGGCCATAGGCGGGAAGATCACTTGAGCCCAGGAGTTTGAGACCAGCCTGGGCAACATAGGGAGACCTTGTCTTTACAAAATAAAAAAATTTGCTGTTTAATGTCATTCTTAAGAAATATTAAAAATTTTAATTATTAGCATAAATTTTACTGTTCTTTGTATTGTACCAGCTTAAAGTGCAAATATTAGAGCTTTTAAAAATTAAATTATTATTATTATTATTTTTAGAGACAAGCTCTCCCTTTTGTTGCCCAAGCTAAAATGCAGTGGCGATCATAGCTCACTGCAGCCTCAAACTCCTGGACTCAAGTGATCCTCCTACCTTTGCCTCCTGAGTAACTGAGAGCCACTACACCTGGCTAATTTTTTAGAAAAATTTTGTACAGAAGAGGTGGTCTCTCTATGTTGTCCAGGCTGGTCTTGAATTCCTGGCCTCAAAAAATCCTCCCTTCTTGGCCTCCCAAAGTGCTGAGATTACAGGTGTGAGTCACTATGCCTGGCCCTTGGAGCGTTTAGCTTGTTTGTGGAATCATCTAAAATCATACAATGTATTTTATAGTTCACACACGCATATAGTATATTTCATTCTCACCAGAGTGCTGGAAACACTGCACACAACTAACTCAAGTATTTTTATTTGTTTCGTTTCTTGATATGCTCACATTCTACCAACACTTTACTTTTGGTTCACTGATGAGTAAGAAAGACTGAAAGCAAAAGGAGTGTGGATTGTTCTTGTTTTTAGAATCCTATTTCCTTCTTTCTGTGTTTGAAGTATTCAAGGAGAAACAGAAAGCGTAGCATTTCATGGATGTCAGTGCCCTACTTAGCTGTGGACATGACACACTTAGCTTGTGCTTGTTTTGAGTCTTGCTGAACTCCCATGTACTGTGGGTCCCCTAGAATTCTGTGTTCTTGGGACGCTGGGAACACTATATGCATATGGAGTGGCAAGGAACTACAGACACATATGGTGCATAAACCTTCTCTACTTAGACACATGCTTCGTCCCTTAGGACTTTATTTAAACCTTTTCTCGTTTAGAAAAAACAAGTGCAGCTTACTGCCAGTGCTCATTTAGTTTTACATAAACACGCAAATCTGAAGCAAATCTGACACATTTTCAATGTGAAAATAAAATATAAAAACTGTTCTTATTTCTAAACAGAACTAACATTGGAATTGTCTGAATCAAGCTCATCCAACTCGTGGCCCATGGGCTGCATGTGGCTGATGGGCTGCATGTGGCCCAGGATGGCTTTGAATGTGGCCAACATATATTCGTAAACTCTCTTAAAACATTATGAGATTTTTTTGCAATTTTTTAAAGCTCATCGACTATTGTTAGTGTTAGTGTATTTTATGTGTGGCCCAAGACAATTCTTCTTCCAATGTGGCCCAGGAAAGCCAAAGTATTGGACACTTCTGGTCTGAATCATCAGAATCATCTATTTCAGAAAAATTAGATTCATCAAATGAATCTTTGGCCAGCAACTGTTTGAGAACAATGTTAACATCAATGTGTAGGAGTGCTTTGTTTTCTAGGATGTGACATTTTCAGCAATCGAGAATTACTATGTTTGTAAGTGGAAAATCACTACGAAAAACAGAATGCTATAAATAGAATGATGTATTTTGTTTCCAAGTCAATATAGTAGAGCAATGAGAAAATAGTAATAAAATTGACATATTTCATGACAAAGTTATCTCAGGGTAAACACTATAGCCACAAGTGCCACCAGCAAGTATTATTGGGGCAAATGGAAAAAGGTTTAAAAATACAAGTTAAAAGATAAAATTATGGCCGTGCATGGTGGCTCATGCTTGTAATTCCAGCACTTTGGGAGGCCGAGGCAGGGGGATCACCTGAGGTCAGGATTTTGAGACAAGCCTGGCCAACATGGTGAAACCCTGTCTCTACTAAAAATACAAAAATTAGCCAGGCATGGTGGCAGGTGCCTGTAATCCCAGCTGCTCAGGAGGCTGAGGCACGAGAATCACTTGAACATGGGGGACAGATGTTGCAGTGAGTGAGATTATGCCACTGCACTGCAGCCTGGATGACAGAGTGAGACTCTGTCACACACACACACACAAAAGATAAAATTATGAAACATTTTGAGATGGCAATAGAAGACCATTAAACCAAGCCTGAGGTCTTTCTGAGCATGGGCCCAGTGGAGCTGGCCCTGCCTCCGCATTTGTTATCATCGATTTTCTTTAAGCTCTACTCTAGGAAAGAGCCCAACCCATTTTTAATTTACTTATGTAGGTATGCATTTATTTATTATTAGTATGGACTCATGGATTCCTATTTTTTCAATGGCTTATAATCCATTAATTCCACTCTTGATAATCAAATTCCCTAGATTTGCCCCATCAAACTGATTCTTGTGTTTTTTTGAAATGCCTTCCTCTTCTTTTTTTTTCAGTATATATTCCTTTTCTAATACAAAAGATGTTTCAGGTTAATCTTGTCCCTTTTCTCCAGTACTCCTGGAATAAGCCTTTTCTTGAAAGAACCCTTGTTCCTTTTAGTGAGGAATGATGTTTAGAAACCATGACCTAGGACTGGACCTGGTGGCTCACGCCTATAATCCCAGCAATTTGGGAGGCCAAGGTGGGTAGATCACTTAAACTCAGAAGTTCGAGACCAGCCTGGCCAAAATGGCGAAACCCCCATCTCTGTTATAACACACACACACACACACACACACACACACACACACACACACACAGAGAGAGAGAGAGAGAGAGAGAAAGAAATCATGACCTGGGTGCTAGGTTTACTTACTGTTTCTGAGACGTCATTGCTTCTAGGCCCTTTTACAAAATAAAGCTGGGGGCGAAAACTGTTTTTTTTTCTTAGGAATCATAAGATCATATCAATGCTTCCAATTCCAATCTACCTCTGTAAGGTTCTTCTTTGCCTTTCCTCTTCCGTATTTGTTTCCCTCTTCTTTCACATCAAGAACCCTAACACATTTGTTCTTACCTAACAAATGTTCACTGGCTCAATTCTACAGTGCATTCTACAGCCATACCACAGAAAAACAAGAGATTAAGGTTTGTTGCTGGGGTTTCTTTCTTTTATCTAGACTTAGGGCATATAGTTGTTGAAGTACCGTGTTGGAAAGTTTATTGGATTACTGCTTTCTGCCCTTAAATATGGTTGTTATTTATTTGAAATGCAGTAGGAGACATTTGTTTTATGTTCAATTTTATGCTTTTCCACACTCCTTATTGATTTTCTTGTTCTTATTGATTCAATTTAATATATTTTTTGTATTTATTTATTTATGTTAAAAAATTTATTTGGTATTTATTTGTGTAGAACACTGACGTGTTTTCAAGAGTCCAACTATGTAAGAAATTATTTTAAGAGATGTCTCTTTCTTCCTCTGTACTTTCCAGTGTTACCCACTGATTGGTTTGCCTGTGTCCCCACCCAAATATCATCTTGAGTTGTAGCTCCCATAATTGCCTCGTGTTGAGGGAGGGACCCAGTGGGAGAAAACGGAATCATGGGAGTGGTTCCCCCATACTGTCCTTGTGGAAGTGAATAAGTCTCATGAGATCTTACAGTTTTATAAGGAGAAATCCTTTTGCTTGGCTTTCATTCTCTCTTGTCTGCCACCGTGTAAGACATGCCTTTCACCTTCTGTCATGATTGTGAGGCCTCCCCAGCCATGTGGAACTGTGAGTCCATTAAACCTCTTTTTCTTTATAAATTACCCAGTCTCAGGTATGTCTTTATCAGCAGTATGAAAACAGACTAATACAGTAAAGTGGTACCAAGAGTGGAATTCTGCTGTAAAGATACCCAAAAATGTGGAAGCAACTTTGGAAGTGGGTAACAGGCAGAGGTTGGAACAGTTTGGAGGGCTGAAAAGAAGAGAGGAAAATGTGGGAAAGTTTGGAACTTCCTAGAGACTTGTTGAATGGCTTTGACCAAAATGCTGATAATGATATGAACAATGAAATCCAGGCTGAGGTGGTCTCAGATGGAGATGAGGAACTTGTTGGAAAATGGAGTATAGGTTATTCTTGTAATGCTTTAGCAAAGAGACTGGTGGCATTTTTTCCCTGCCCTAGAGATCTGTGGAACTTTGAACTTGAGGGAGATGATTTAGGGTATCTGGTGGAAGAAATTTCTAAGCAACAAAGCATTCAAGAGGTGACTTGGGTACTGTAAAAGCATTCAGTTTTAAAAGGGAAACAGAGCATGAAAGTTTGGAAATTTTGTGGCCTGATGATGAGCTGGAAAAGAAAAACCCATTTTCTGAGGACAAATTCAAGCCAGCTGCAAGAAATTTGTGTAATAATGAGGAGCCAAATGTTAATTGCCAAACGTATGAGAAAAATGCCTCCAAGACATGTCAGAGACCTTTGCAGCAGCCCCTCCCATCACAGGCCTGAAGGCCTAGGAGGAATAAATGGTTTCATGGGCCCACCTGCTGTGTGGTGGTGAGCCTGCAAGTACACAGACGTCAAGAATTGAGGTTTGGGAACTTCCACCTAGATTTCAGAGGATGTATGGAAACACCGGGATGCCCAGGTAGAAGTTTACGGCAGGGGTGGGGCCTTCCCTTCTGCACTGCCCTGAGATCCTCTGCTAGGGCAGTGCAGAAGAGAAATGTGGGGTTGAAGCCCCCACACAGAATCCCCACTGGGGCACAGCCTAGAGAAGCTGTGAGAAGAGGGCCACCATCCTCCAGACCCCAGAATGGTAGATCCACTGACAGCTTGCACCATGCTCCTGGAAAAGCCACAGACACTCAACACCAGCTTCTGCAAGCAGCTGGGAGGGAGAGGCTGTACCCTGCAAAGCCACAGGGGTGGAGCTGCCCAAGACCATGGGAACCCACCTTTTGCATCAGCATGACCAGGATGTAAGACGTGGAGTCAAAGGAGACCATTTGGAACTTTACGATTTGAATGTCTTGCTGGATTTCGGACTTGCATGGGGCCTTTAGCTCCTTCATTTTGGCCAATTTCTACCATGTGGAATGGGTCTATTTACTCAATGCCTGTACCCCTATTGTATCGAGGAAGTAACTAACTTGCTTTTGATTTTACAGGCTCATAGGCAGAAGGGACTTTCCTTGTCTCAGATGAGACTTTGGACTGTGGGCTTTTGAGTTAATGCTGAAATTAGTTAAGACTTTGGGGGACTGTTAGGAAGGCGTGATTGGTTTTGAGATGTGAAGACATGAGATTTGGGAGGGGTGGAGGCAGAATGAATGATTTTGCTGTGTCCCCACCCAAATCTCATCTTGAGTTGTAGCTTGCATAATTCCCACGTGTCATGGGAGGGACCCAGTGGGAGATAATGGAATCATGGGGACAGTCTCCCTCATACTGTTCTTGTGGTAGTGAAATAAGTCCCTTGAGATCTAATGGTTTTATAAGGAGTTTCCCCTTTCACTTGGTTCTCATTCTCTCTTGTCTGCCACCATATAAGACATGACTTTCACCTTCCACCATGATTATGAGGCCTTCCTAGCCATGTGGAACTATGAGTCCTTTAAAATTCTTTTTCTTTATAAATTACCAAGTCTCAGGTATGTCTTTACCAGCAGCATGAAAACAGACTAATACACCCCCTCATCACCCTGTCCTTGTGGGTATTAATTTCATTTTTTGTTTTGTTTTTATCATTTCTATGTTTCTTTTTGCAGAAGTAAGGAGATATGTGTATGTATTTTCTTTTCCCTTATTTTCTTTACTTTTCTTTGTTTCTTTTTTTTCTTTTTTGAGACAGATTCTTGCTCTGTCACTCAGGCTAGAGTGCAGTGGAGTGATCAGAACTCCATGCAGCCTCAAATTCCTAGGCTCGAGCAATCCTCCTGCCTCAGCCTCCAGAGTAGCTAGGACTACAGGCACATGCCATTGCACTAGGTTAACTCTAAAAATAATTTTTGTAGAGACAGGGGTCTTGGTATGCTGCCCAGGCTGGTCTAGAACTCCTGACCTCAGCAATCTTCCTACCCTGGCCTCCTAAAGCTCTGGGATTATAGGTGCAAGCCACTGCACCTGGCCCTTCCCCACATTTTCTCATACAAAAAGAAATATACTTTAAAATTTTTACAATTGAAACTTTTTACATTTTTAAACTTCAATTTTTTTTTTTACTAAAAATTATTCTGAAATATCTCCATATCACTATATAGATATCTTTCTCATCATTTTTTACACAGTTTGCATAGTGAATGTACTATAATTTATTCAACAATATCCTTTACTTTACTTTGGTCCTTTAGATAGTATTCTGGTATTTTGTAACTATGAACGACGCTCTAATGAATAACCTTTTGGAGATGTACTTTACTTTCATATTACTAGAGTTGAATCTTTAGGGTAAAAATTCAGTGAGTGGAATTGCTGGATCTAAGGCTCAATACACATGTAGTTTTGTTTGATATTGCCAAATTTTTCTCCCATAGGTGTGACATTGTTTTCCTTTACTACCAATGCCTGTTTCCTCACAGTCTTGGCAATAGAGTATCTAGTTAAGCTTTTAATTTTTGACAATCTAATTGGAGAAAAATTGTATCTTAGTATAATTTAACTTTTTATTTCTTTTATTTTGCATGATTTCGAATGTAGTTTCACTTGTTTAAAGGTTATTTTTTTCTCCATTTTCTTTATGACTTATCCGTTCATTTCTTTTGCTTATTTTTCTATAGAATTATTTATATTTTCCCTTAATTTTAAAAGTTGTCTATTAGCCCTTTAAAGATATATATATAAATAGACATATATCACACATATATGTGTATATGTGTATTTAAAATTTTTTCCCAGTTAGACATTCATCTTGTGACTTATATTTTTGTCATGCAATAGTTTTTTATTTTTGTGTAGTCAAAATTTTTTATGTTTTATTTTATTGCACTTGGATTTTGAGTTATGGTTAGAAGACCTTTTCCCACACTCAGATTTGGAGGAATTTGTCTATATTTTATTTTAATACTTTTAGTATAGTGTATTGTTTTATATTTCAATCTCTGATTCATTAGGAGTTAGTTCTTTTGTTTGGTATGAGGAATGAATCTAATTTTGTCTTTTTTCAAATGGCTACTCATTGGTACCAACAGCATTTATTCAAAAATTCATCTTTGACATAGTAATTTAATAGGCCACCCTTATTATATACTAAACTTCTGTATGTAATTGAATATCCTGTTTTATTAATCCATTAAATTATAGAGGCAAATCCTCCCTTATGACCTTTTCTTATTCCTGGTTTTCTTGCATGTTTACTTCTCCATATGAATTTTAGTATCAACTTGTTTAGTTCCAGAAAAAAAGAGCCTTGTTGGTACAAAGTGAAAAACTTTCTAGTGTTTCTCTGTTAAGTAAGATTTGGCTTTAGGATTAAGATATATGACATGTTAAGAAAGTATTCATCCAGTCCTGTTTTCTTGAGAGTTTTGATTTGGAATTTGTGTTAATTTTTCAAAGATCGTTTCAGCATGTATAAAAGTAATCATATGATTTTTTCTCCATAGAACTATTATAATGGTGGACAACATTAATAGATTTCCTAAAACTGAATTATCCTTGCAATTCTGGTATAAATTCCCTTGGTCATAGTGTGTTATATTCTTAATGTGATGTTGGGGTCTATACGATAATATTTTATTTGGGATATTTTACACTTACATTTATAAGTGATATTAGATATTAATGTTATACTCCATTAAAAGAATTTGCAAAATTTCCTGTAGCTTTTTTTTTTTTGAGACAGAGTCTTGGTCTGTTGCCCAGGCTGGAGTGCAATGGTACAATCTCAGCTCACTGCAACCTTCACCTCCCAGGTTCAAGCAGTTCTCCTGCCTCAGCCTCCTGAGTAGCTGGGATTACAGGTGTGTGCCACCGTGCCCAGCTAATTTTTGTATTTTTAGTAGAGATGAGGTTTCACCATGTTGGTCAGGCTGGTCTCGAACTCCTGACCTAGTGATCCACCTGCCTTGGCCTCCCAAAGTGCTGGGATTGCAGGTGTGAGCCACCACACCCAGCCAAATTTCCTTTAGCTTTTATTCTCTGAAACAATTTACCAACATTGGTACTATCTGGTCTCCAGAGGTTTGGAAGCATTCTTCTCAGAAACCATCTGGGCCTAGTTCTTTTTGGTGGGGGTAGTTTTTTTGAAAATGTTTTCAAGTTTTTGCTATGAAAATGGGTAGATTTAAGCTTCCTATCTTTATTGGGGTAAATTTTGGTGAGTTATACTTTTCTAAGAAGTTTTCTGTGTCATATAGATTTTAGAATGTATTTGTTTAAATATGTATGAAATATTTTATGATTTAAATTTTTCTTCATCAACAGTTATTCTTTTATTATATTTTGCTGTCTTCCTTTTGGTCTTGATTGAATTACCTAGTATTTTGTCTATTTTGTTGACTTTTAAAAAAGAATCGGGATTTTTTTTTTTTTTTTTTTTTTTTTGAGACGGAGTCTGGCTCTGTCACCCAGGCTGGAGTGCTGTGGCCGGATCTCAGCTCACTGCAAGCTCCGCCTCCCGGGTTCACGCCATTCTCCTGCCTCAGCCTCCCAAGTAGCTGGGACTACAGGCGCCCGCCACCTCGCCCGGCTAGTTTTTTGTATTTTTTAGTAGAGACGGGGTTTCACCATGTTAGCCAGGATGGTCTCGATCTCCTGACCTCGTGATCCGCCCGTCTCGGCCTCCCAAAGTGCTGGGATTACAGGCTTGAGCCACCGCGCCCGGCCGGGATGTTTATATTAATAATTTGATGCACTATTTTCTGTTCTTCATCTCCTTAATTTCTGTTTTTATTTCTATTAATTCTTTAATTGTGCTTTATTTTAGAAATGCTTTATAAGCTTTTTCTAGTTTTTTGAGTTGAGAACTTAATTCATTTTTTATTATTCTTTCATTTTTACTGATATGGGTGTTTAAGGTTATGTTAGTTTCTTAGGGCTTTTTTTTTTTTTTTTTTTTTTGAGACGGAGTCTCGCTCTGTCGCCCAGACTGGAGTGCAGTGGCCGGATCTCAGCTCACTGCAAGCTCCGCCTCCCGGGTTTACGCCATTCTCCTGCCTCAGCCTCCCGAGTAGCTGGGACCACAGACGCCCGCCACCTCGCCCGGCTAGTTTTTTGTATTTTTTAGTAGAGACAGGGTTTCACCATGTTAGCCAGGATGGTCTTGATCTCCTGACCTCGTGATCCGCCCGTCTCGGCCTCCCAAAGTGCTGGGATTACAGGCTTGAGCCACCGCGCCCGGCCTTCTTACGGCTTTTATAATAAATTACCACCTTAGTGGCTTAAAACTACAGAAATTTATTCTCGCAGAACAGAAATTATTCTGGTTCTGATGGGCAGAGGTTCAAAATCAAGACTTCCACAGGGCTGTACTCACTACAGAGGCTCTAGAGGAGAATCAATTTCTTGCTTCTTTCAGCTTCTGATGGCTATTGGCATTGGTTGGCTGGTGGTTACATCACTCCAGTCTCAGCCTCAGACTTTACATTGCTTTCTCCTCTCTGTGTCTGCCTGTCCCACTCCGCCTCTCCCTCATAAGGATGCATGTGATGGTATTTAGGGCCCATCTGAATAATTCAGGATAAGCCCTTCCTCTCAAGATCTTTAATTTAATCACATCTTTTGCTATATGAAGCAATATTTACTGGTTCCATGGATTAGGAAGTGAATGTATCTTTGGAAGGCCATTTATTTTTTTCAGCTGACCACAAAGCCTACAAATTCTCCTTGATCACTCCGTTAAACATAACCATAGATTTCTGATAAACAGGGTTTTCATCATCATTTTTCAGATAGTCTATATGTGTGTATTTCTCATTTCACCCAAGACATATCATAGAAGACTTTCTAATTTTCAGCAGAAGTGGCTTTTTATTTTATAATTTCAATTTTAAATTTCTGATTTTATTACATTGTGGTGAGATAGCGTTGTTTGTGGTATTTCTTTCTTTCTTTCTTTCTTTCTTTCTTTCTTTCTTTCTTTCTTTCTTTCTTTCTTTCTTTCTTTCTTTCTTTCTTTTTTTTTTTTTTTCTGGAGACAGGGTCTCTTTGTCACCAAACTGAAGTGTACTGGCAAGAACATGGCTCACTGCAGACTCTACCGCCTGGGCTCAAGGAGCTGATCCTCCCATCTCAGCCTCCTGAGTAGCTGAGACCACAGGTGTGTGCCACTATGCCTGGTTAATGTAAAAAAGTTTTTTCATAGAGATGGGGGCCTCGCCATGTTGCCCAGGCTGGTCTCAAACTCCTGGGCTCAGGTGATCCTCCCACTTGAGCTGGGATTACAGGCATGAAAACACTGCCTGGCCTGTTGTGCTGTTTCTATTCTGTGCAACTTAATGATATTTTCTTGTGACCTAAAATATAATTAATTTTGAGAATATTCCATATGTACTTAAGAAAGTGTGTGTGTGTATGTATATATATATATATGCATAGTCAAGCACAGTAATAAGAAGGGAGAAAGAGTAGAGCAAGCTGTCTGATCTGTAATGAAATGTGAACTATTCTTTATTATCAGGGTATAATATTCAAGAAATATCCATATGAATGGCCTTATGGATTGTGTTGTTTCCATATCATTATCTTTACAATATCTATTCATATTCCATATCCTTATCTTTCATCCACTGGACATCTCTGTGCTGAGAATGGGTGGTGAAGCATCCTATGTAATGTCTGTCTGTTTCTCATTCAGTCTCATGTAGTTTCTGCTTTGTATAGTTGGCTGTTGGGTTATTTGGTACATGGATATTTATAACTGTTACATCTTCTTTGTGAGTTGTGGCTTTTAGCATCATAAAGTATCATCATTTGTTTTATTTAATGCTTTTTGGCCTGAATTCTACCTGATAATCAAGATGACAATCCTTGCTTTCTTATGAGTTTCATTTGTCTAGTATATTTATATAATTTTTTTTTTTTTTTTTTTTTTGAGACAGAGTCTTGCTCTGTTGCCAGGCTGGAGTGCAGTGGCACGATCTCGGCTCACTGCAAACTCTGCCTCCTGGGTTCAAGTGATTCTCCTGCCTCAGCCTCCCGAGTAGCTAGGTGTACAAGCACGTGCCACCACACCCACCTAATTTTTGTATTTTTAGTAGAGACAGAGTTTCACCATGTTGGCCAGGATGGTCTCAATCTCTTGACCTGGTGATCCACCCGCCTTGACCTCCCAAAGTGCTGGGATTACAGTCGTGAGCCACTGCACCCGGCCTGCTTAGTATATTTTTGACTATGCCTTCATTTGTAGCCTTTTTACCATGGTTTAGGAGTGTCTCTTGTAAAAAGCAGAGAGTTCAGTTTTTTGTTGTTGTTGTTTTTGTTTCATTTGAGATGGAGTCTCACTCTGTTGCCCAGGCTGGAGTGCAGTGGCACGATCTTGGCTAACTGTAACCTCCACCTCCCAGGTTCAAGTGATTCTCCTGTCTCAGTCTCCCAAGTAGCTGGAACTACAGGCACATGCCACCACACCCAGCTAATTTTTTTGTATTTTTAGTAGAGATGGGATTTCACCTTGTTGGCCAGACTGATCTTGAACTCCTGATCTCAGGTGATTCACCTGCCTCGGCCTCCCAAAGTGCTGGGATTACAGACATGAGCCACCGCACCTGGCCCCCAAAGTTCAGTTTTGATTTATGAGCCAATTTGAAATTCTTTTTCTTTTAATGGGCAGGTTAAGCCCACTAATATTATTGATGACTGATATGTTTGTTCTCAACTTTCTTATATTATTTTGTGTTATAATTACTAGATGTAATTATATTTACTGTGCCCCTCTTGTAGAGAGAGGCATTTAGGGAAATTAGTATTGTTATTCTTGTGGTTATCTTTGTATTTATCCTTTTAATAGGTTAAATTCCTCCTTTTTTGGCTGGATTTTTTTTTTTTTTTTTTTTTTACTAGCGGGCTTGTAAGTTTTAAATGATATCCTTGGGCTCCTAACTATCATCTTTATAACACTCAATTATCTTACTCTACTACCCCCATTCCTCTCTTTTTCCCCCTGCTGGTTGCATTCTTTCTATTTTGTCAGAATGTATACTGCTCACATACTATTCTTTCAACCCTGTCCCTACTTTTCTTTTGTTCTTGGTTCTACAATTAGTATATTAAGTGCTTACCATGTCTGTTTACTGATGTTTCCCCAGTCATCTCTTGTGTGGATAAAACTTATCTTAGTCTAGGGCAGGAGTCAGCAAAATTTTTCTGTAAAGAGCCAGAGAGTAAATGTTTTAGGCCTTGCAGGCCATATATACACTCTTTGCTGCTACTACTGCTGCTGCTGCTTCTCCTTTTCCTTCTGTCACTCCTTTTTTTCTTACTGTAAACCGCTTTAAAAATGTAAAAATTCTTAGCTTGTGGGCTGTACAAAAACAGATGCCAGGCCAGATTTGACCTGTGGGCTATTGTGTGTCAACTCCTGCCTAAGTAGACACTTCAAAAAGGACTTTTGAGTACCGTGTTTCTTGAGCTCTTGCATGTTCAAAACTGTTTTTATATAGCCTTGATGCTAGACGAACTTTGCTATAAAATACTTTGCTTATTATTTGTTTCCTTGAGTTTCTTGAAAATATTGGCCTCTTGGCTTTAAATGCTGCTTTTTGTGGAGACTAAAGCCAATCTAATTTTCTTATGCCTGTTAGCAATTTGATCTTTTTTTGCTAGACGCTCTGAGGAATATTCTTAGCCTTTAAATTCTAATAGTTGTATTAACATATATCTTAGAGTTGATCATTTTAGGTCAATATTTTCAGGTAAATATATATTTAATGTATTTTTTATTTATTTTCTTTTTATTTGTTTTATTTTATTTATTTTAAATGTATTTTTATTTATTTTAATGTATTTTTTATTTATTTTCTTTTTATTTTTTATAGAGTTGGAGTCTCACTATGTTGACCAGGTTGGTCTTGAACTCTTGGCATCAAGCAATCTTCCCACCTTGGCCTACCAAAGTGCTAGTATTACAGGCTTTTCTTTTATTTCCAGAAAGTTTTCTTGGTTTATAGTGTTAAATATTAGTTCTGCCCCATTGTATTGTTTTTCTTTGTCAGGATTTCCAATTATACATATGTTGAGCCTTCTTTGCATGTCTTCAATTTTGATCACTTTCTACTCTCTGATGCTTTTTTGCTTCTTTCTTTATCTTATTACTATGATTTTTGAGACAGAGTCTCACTCTGTCCCCCAGGCTGGAGTGCAATGGTATGATCACCACTCACTGCAGCCTCAATCTCCTGGGCTCAAGTGACTCTTCTGCCTCAGCCTCCCAAGGAAGTGGGACTATAGGCACACGCCACCATGCCCGGGTAATTTTTTATAGAGATGGGGTCTCACTACTTTGCCCAGGCTTGCCTTGAACCCCTGAGCTCAAGTGATCTTCCTGCCTTGACCTCCTAGAATACTGGAATTAGAGGTGTGAGTCACAATGCCTGGCCTATCTTATATTTTTGTTCTTGTTTTTTATTATTATTAAATGTTCATCCAAATATATTTTCCCTTGGGCACCTTGCAATTTATTCCTCCTTTCTGAGATAATTTTGTCTTTTTCTTGGATTTTCTTTTTTGGTCCAATCTACTCTCATTACATTTTCCCCTTGCATAGATCTCATAAATTTTCCTGGGCTTATTTATGTTATTTATTTTAAATTTATGATTCTAGACTTTTTAATATCTCCAAATGTTGTTTGACATTATTTAAATCAGTTTGAGTGTATTGTGTTTTGTGGTTGGCATTTTTAGAGAAATTTTTACCAGTTGAAACATTTTGTTTTTTTGTTTTGTTTGTTTATTTGTTTTCTTTTTTGAGACCGAGTCCTGTTGTGTCACCCAGGCTGGAGTTCAGTGGTGTGATCTTTGCTCACTGCAGCCTCTGCCTCCCAGATTCAAGTGATTCTCCTGCCTCAGCCTCCCAAGTAGCTGGGATTACAGGTGCCCACCACAACACCTGGCTAATTTGTGTATTTTTAGTAGCAGTGGAGTTTCACCATGTTGGCCAGGCTGGTCTCGAACTCCTGACCTCAGGTAATTTGCTGGTCTTGGCCTCCCTAAGTACTGGGATTAAAGGCATGAGCCACTGTGCCTGGCTGAAAAGTTTTGATTACATATGTTCTATATTTTTTTCCTTCTGGTAACTTTGTATGGAATTTGTTTGATTTTATTTTTATTCCAAGGCATCTTTTTGGACAGAGTTTCTCATTCATGAGCATGCTCTTCTATCATTTTAGTAGAACACATTATTTTTCTTCCAAGTAAGATTGTGATTGTGGTAGTGGTAGTTGTGGGGAGAGTCTTGCCATGTCTTGTTTCTGTTCTTTTTCTGCAGCATCTTTAATTTTTTGCCATTGACTTCCTTATTTTCCTTTACTGCCACTCACCAAGGGGCTGTTCTCCCTCTTTACTTATCTCTTTGTCTCACAGATGTAGTATTTCCTCTTCTGCCTCCTCTGTTCTACTCACTTTCAAGCTCTTCCCCTCTATTGGGTGCCATGAGCTACTAAGTCATGGACCTGTGTGTGGTATTTTATCACATATGTTGTGCTTTCTCTTTCTGCAGGTAGTTTTGTTTATGTTTTAAGTCCTCACCTGTCTTCTTTTCTCGTTAGAGTGTCTTAGGCCTTCTGTGTCACTGTTCTGTACACCCACAGGCTTGCATTGGTGGGGCTTCAAGTTTCATTTATCTACATTCAGGTAATTTGAAATTCCTGCTATACTCTGGTTCATAGTGATTTTGGTGGCATGTGTAACATTTTTGTTTTATTTGTACTCCTTGTTGCTATTATTTATTTATTTTTGGGGGGATGTGTGTAGAGATTTGAATTCAGGTTACCACCATTATCCTCCAGTTAATTCCTCTGATATGTACTTTTTACAAAATGACTCTTGATGTAGAGTGGTAAATGAATTCTAGGAATCAAGAGTGAGGCAGTTGTGGCAGTCCAGGTGAGAGATGATGCTGGCATAAAGTTATACATTAAACTTATTTAATTTATACTAATGGTTTGTGAAGTTATAGGTTAAAAGAAAATTAAGAGATACATCAACCAAATGTAATGTGTGAACTTTGAATTGAATTTTACTCTTTAAAATGTTCCATTTGTGACAACAAATTATATGGTTATTCTACTTATTTATCAATTTTCAGAATAATGAGTTAGTACATTAGTAGTCTTCACAGGTGAATGATGAATTGTCTATCTTTATTTTTTATGTCATTTCATTATGAACTCATGCATTTTATATTGAATAAAGAAAGAAATAGTCTATAACCTCCTTGACATACCCAGCTACTATTTTAAGTTTAACATAGTCTCTTCTGATTTTGTCTATTGGCTTACCCATTTTTATCTAACTTTAATTAACAGGAAGAGTTGATTTTATATTCTGCCTAATATTATGGACAGCAAACTCAATGACGGTGGGAATTTTATTCTGTTTTGAATATATTCCCAGCTTCTCAAACAGTGACTGGCACAGAGTAGGTGCTCAATAGAAGTTTGCTGAATGAAGAAATTAATGAATATGCTTTAAAACTATTTCTTTTAAATATTCTTAAAAATTTTTTTTTTGAGATGAGATCTTGCTGTGTTACCCAGGGTGGAGTGGAGTACAGTGGTGTGATCATGGCTCACTGCAACCTCCATCTCCTGGGCTCAAGTGATCCTCCCACCTCAGCCTAATGAATAGCTGGGACCACAGGCATGTACCACCATGGCCAGATAATTTTTTGAATTTTTGGTAGACATGGAGTTTCTGCCATGTTGCCCAGGCTGGTCTCAAACTCCTGAGCTCAAGCAATCCTCCTGCTGTGGCCTCCCAAAGTGCTGGGATTACAGGTGTGAGTCACTGCACCTGGCCTTAAATATGCTTTTAAATTCATCAAACTTATTAAAATGTTTTGGCATGGTTAAAGAGTACTGTTGTTTCTCCCCATAGCAATTATATTAATTCTTCTGAAACTCATATTTACCAGTCTTTAAAAAGTGACAGTTTAGAAAAAATGCACTATTACATTTCCTGGAAATAATTAAGAAAGTTATTATTTGTGTCATGTCAATTTGGGAGGAACATAACAGCGGGTATTTTAGAGGTCTTATTTTTAAGCTAGATTCCTTTATATTTTCTGATGTTTGGAATGATATAATGGAAGGAACAGCATAAGCTGAGTGTGATTGGAAGTGCCTGGAAGGATATTATTAGAATTCAAAATGACTTAGTAATTGAGGGAGTGTGAAATGTGGTCAGAACAAAATGCAGTGTAGTGAATTGTTGCTAGGAGGAAAAATAAGACTGCCCTAATATATAATGGGGACTTATAGACAAATATGGCTAAGATTTAAATTTCAGGGGTATAGTAAATCTAACTTGAATCAGCAATGTTAGTATATATGATATTCAAAGATATAATGGCAGAATGTTATTTAAGTGTTGGGATCAGAGTAGTGTTCTAGGGACTAGGCTTAACTTCTGGGACAGAGGTTACAAACTGGCACCTCACGAAACCACCCCGATGGGTTTTGGTTGGGCTGAGAGAGGGAGAGAGTGGGAAAAGGAGAGGGAAAATGAAAGGAAGGAAGAAGTTTCCAACTTTTAAAAAGTGAGAATTTTGACATAAAATCCAGATTTCCAGTGTCTCTTGAAATATTTGGCAATATTGTGTATTGTTGTGACTAGCCTGTCTACAATAGACTAATGCTGAACAGTAGCTGCTTACTTAAATTGGGGTCTGTCCTGTCCAGACCTCCATGGTTCCCCCCTACTTCCTAGCTCTAAGCCACAAGCTCCAGGTATTGTTATAGTTCTTTCCCCTGCAATCGTTTTTCCCATACCAGGTCCGTACCTGTTTTAATTGCCTCCCAGTCACTCTGTCGATGAGGAAGGGATTCTTGACCTAGGTTTATGGAAATGGCCAAACACCTGACACCCAACATTGGACAGGTAAGATCAACAGTAGTTTATTCATCACATATACTCACCGCCTGAGGAGGAGGACATGGTATGCGACACAGGACCACACTGGATTTGCACTCAGGAACACAGTGAACAAGGATGGGCTTTGGGAGCCAGGCTTTGTAGTATCTAAAGGGTGAGGTGTCCCTTGGTTCCAACAGGAAGGTGTGATTCACTTGTTCGAATAATATCACAGTCTGATAGGGAACGAAAACTCACTACTCAGAGATAAGCAGGAACTACACCTGGTTCTCTTGATACAGAGGGTTATTTGGCTAGGGAATCTTATCTCTGGGAACAGAGCTGCAGGGGGACTTACAGTTAGGCCATTTAAGGCCCTCCTGATTCCACCAGCTATCGAAGCAGCACAGAACACTGGATCTTAGTTTTAGGCCTTATGACAAAATACCCTCCTTTATGCATTTACCTTGCTTGTCAAGCCCATGCGGATATTTGGATGGAGACTCTGTAGCTAGGAGGAGGAATTTTTCTAATTCTAAATGTTTGTGAAATTGAAATACATCTGCAAGGATGGTTGTATATATTTTCTTCTCTGAAGATTAAAAAGAAATACAATGAACAAAACCGAAGAAAACTTTAGTTTTTTTTTTTCTTTTTAATTTTTAATGACTAAAACAAAACATCTAAAACTGCAGCTTCTGGAAGAACCACTTGTTCTTGCCTGTCTTGTACCTCTTTTCAAACTTGACCTTGGCCTCTTGTCCAGCCTTGCGTTTAAGAGCAGCATGTCTGAAGACATCCTTATTGACGACAGTTTTGTCCAAGAGGATATCTACAGAGTACCTTGTGGGCATTAGGTGACTCTAGTTATAAACTTTCACAAAAGACTTGATCTTTGACCTCTTGGTGATCTTCTTGCCCATGGCAGCTCTTACTTTGCAGGGATAGTGGTCAATTCCAGCCACCAGGGCGTGGCTGTAGGGGCGGTCTGAGGTGCCATCATCAATGTGACAACTTTGCATCCGGAGTAGTGTCCAGCCAGGACAAACACCACTTTCCCAGGTTTCATGAACTTGCCCATTTTGACAGTAACCACTGGGGCCTACAGCAGAAATGAAAGAAGGAAAAGCTTTAGTTTTTAGATGCACTTCTGCCCAGAGTGGATAACCTCTAGGATCTTTTAGGGATTTTTCTATACACAAAATGGCATTTAAGTTGGTATTAAGAAAAATTTTGTGATACGATTGATAGTGAAAGAACTTACCAAGGAAATATTTATTCATTTCGCCAAGGTTTTTCGTTTGTTCAAAAACGTTTATTAAATACGTACTGGGTCAAGTGTTAAGGCTTTAACAACAATGATTCATTTTCTTCCTGGAAAGAGCTTGCATTATGTTTGAAGAGACAGAACATTAAACTAACAATTACTAATCAATGTGGTAGGTGCTATTAAGGATACAAACAGAAAACGCAAAGAAGAGGAAAGGGATCATGATCTGCTTGGAGGTTTACATTTTTTAAAAAACAGATGATTGAGTATTTGAGATGACTCAGCACTGATTGAAAATGAAAAAAGTCATCTCTGAGGGTCTTTCCAAGTTCAGTGTTTCTGAAATCTTCAATTTGAAAATTAGTACAAAGTGGGTGCAGTGGCATGTGCCTGTCGTCCAGCTACTTGGGAGGCTGAGGTGACAGGGTCACTTAAGCCCAGGAGTTAGAGCCTGTAGTATTCTATAATCATGCCTATAAATAGCCACTGCACCTCAGCCTAGGCAACAAGTGAGACCTTGTCTTTAAAATAACAAAAGGAAAGAAAAAATTAGTACTTTCTCTGTAATATCCACAGAGTACCTTGTGGAAATTAGGTGCTTGTAGTTATAAACTTTCACAAAAGGAGGAAATTTAAGGAGAGTTTGGTAAAGAAATAGGTTTCAAAGGTGTAGATAGAATATAGATATAGCCCATGAAATGAAATAGTTCCAACAATTTGGTAGCTTCCATGCTTTCTCTCTGGTAATTTGTCTTCAGTTGGGTTTCCTTTGTCCAGTGGGGCTTGTGTAAGCTGTAGTTCAAGGCTACGTGTCTATGGTCACAGATTTCTGCGGTGAGCTATCTCTGGTGACCTGGATGATGACTTTGAGGTCAGAGAGAGGGATCCTGGGGTCTTAGCAGTGGACCGAAGCCAGGTGCAGGGGGTATGTACATGTATGTGGGAGGACAACACTGTGTGTACCATGCTATCTTCAAATGAGTGGTTGGCTGTGCTTTAAAGCAAAAATAAAAACAATATGAGCATTCCTAGAAATTGTGTAGTGTTACATTTATCTTTCTTCTCTTCTTTCTGTTGATATAAATCAGAATTTTCTCAATTACATTCTGTGGAACACTAGTTCCTATGTGCTTTTTTTAAAAAAGGGAAAAGTCTGTGAACAAAAATGCCTGGGAAATGTAGTATACAATATATAAATAGTTTTTTTTTTCATTCAGTGTTCCCAAAGTTTTTTAATAGGTGAAGCTTTTTCTTTTAAACATTTTCTAATGTAAGTTTAAATATTAGAACTAGGACACTGTGGAATCGCTTTGTAAAATCTAGGTCCTAGAAGAACCACTTGTTCTTGCCTGTCTTATACCTTTCTTGGAACTTGACCTTGGCCTCTCATCCAGCCCTGTGTTTAAGAGCAGGGTCTCTGAAGACATCCTTATTGATTACAGTTTTGTCCAACGGGATATCCATAGAGTACCTCGTAGGCCATTAGGTGATTGTAGTTATAAGCTTTCAGAAAAGCAAGCAATTGATGGATAATTTAAGGACAGTTTGATAAAGAAACTATTTGCAAAGGTGTAGATAGAATTCAGAGAAATCACAAGAGATATTACAGTACCCTGGGGCAGGCCAGCAGGGAGACATCACTGCTGATCCCAAAGGGAAAGGGGAAGGGGAAGAAACAATTACTGGCACTTGAAGAGCAAAAATTATGGGGAGAGGACTTCCTAATAGAAGTTGCAGCCTTTGGCTGAGCTACTGGCCAGTGACACCTTGTCTGCTTTGATCCCCTGCTTGTGCTTTACGTTGGCTAAACCCAGTGGGAAGCCAGAGGCTAAGAGAGTCAGTTGATTCAGTCCATACAGTCAGCCTCCTGAGGCACAGAAAAGGGTGGAGAGTAGATCTGGAGAGGCAAACAGATAATATTCAGCATATATATTATATGTGCTGAATATATATTATACCTGCTGAATATATATTATATATTATACATGCTGAACATATATAATTATATATAATATATAACTTATATTTTATATATATAATAGATATAATATAATAATTATATAATTAATTATCATATGATATATACTAATTATCTTGGGAGAGTAAACCAGCTTTTAGCCCCCATAACTTTTAAACTGTCATTAAAAGAGATTATGTGAATTACCTGTGAATAAATAGTATTCCAGGTATGTTTCCTTTTTCTTTTCATATTTTAGACAATAGAGAATGAGAAAAGACTTAACTGCCACAACTACATTTTTAAAAATACCTTAGGAACAACAGGAATTTATTTCTCACAGTTCTGGAGACTGGGAAGTCGAAGATTGAGGCACCAGCAGATGTGATGTCTGGCGAGGACCCATTTCCCGGTTCACAGATGGTGCCTTGTTGCTGTGTCCTCACATGGTGGAAATGGGTGAGCAAGCTCTCTTGGCCTAGTTTTTAAAATTGACAAGTAAAATTTGTATATATTTATGATGTACAACATGATGTTTTGATATATTGTGGAATGGTCAAATCATACTATTTAACATACTCATTATTTAATGTACTTACCTTTTTTGGTGGTGGGAACACTTCAAATCTACTCTCTTAGCAATTTTCAAGTATACAGTATATTGTTATTAACTATAGTCACCAAGGTGCACAGTAGATCTCTTGAGCTTATTCCTCCTAATTGAAATTTTGTGTCCTTTGACCAATATCTCCTCAAACCCTCCATCCCCTAACAACCACATTTTTGTGGAACCAAACTAGAGTACCATTGTCTCTCATTAATAGGAGATGGTAAGAGAAGTTTTTGAATTGCCATTCAGTATGACCTAATTTTAACCCAGAATGTTATTACTATTTGTAATTGTTACATGTTCAAAAAACTCAGCAAAACTAAAATAATAAGAGACCTTGTATTTGGATGATAGTAGCAGAGACCACTGGTTGTCTGCAAAATCCATTCTTTTATTCTTGCAGAGTAATGAGAGTATAGTCAGTTGCCTGATGAATAGAAGTGATGTGTGCCACTTCTGGAAGGGGGCTTCTTAGAGAATATGAATTCTTGGAGAATATGAATTCTTCCTCTGCACTCTTTTCTATTGGCTAAATGCAGATGATAGGAAGACCATGGGGAAGCCACAGAATGAAAGGCACTGGGGTTCCTGAATCAATGTATGGAGAAAAGCTGCCACCTGACCTGAACTCACATTCTGAACCATTATATAAACAAGGCAAAAATTTTTGTTTTATTCAAGCCACAATACATTTGTGTCTATTTGATTGAGTAGTTTATTTAGCCCATCCAAACTAATACAGATGCCATTTTAAACTTTTAATTATTTTCTATATATTTAAAGCCCCTATTTTAAAGGTAAAACAGTGGGGACATAAAGAGATTCATTAATTCTTTCAACAAATTATTGACCATTAGGAAAATTTGTTGAAAACAATCTATAAAATCATTTTTGGGAGGACATTTCATATATTCTATAAATATTAATCAAGGCTTTTAGTGTATACTCTAGGAACTCACAGTCTAGTGTTAGAGACAGACACTAAAAAAATTAGAGTGTAAATTGCTACAGTGTTTAGTACTCATAAGAATAACACAGTACTATGAAGGCAAATAATAGGGGGATTTGACCTAACAAGGTAAGTAGGAGAAGGATTCCCAGAAGAAGTAACGACTAACTCAGATGTGAAAAACGTATGTTTAGGATGGTAAGAAAGAGAAAGAAACTTTTCTAACAGAGATAATAATATATACAAAGGCCTGATTTGGATGGAAAGGGTTCTGGTAAATATGGGGGCCGGGGGAGGCTGTTGTGATTGGGGCTAGAGTAGCAGCACAGATTTAGGGCTGAACCTTGAGGACCTCTACATTTAAATTCAGAGTCAAGGAGGCTGAGGCTGTAGATTAGACAGAAAAAGCATGCAGAGAGGTATCTTAGCTCAGGCTGCTATAACAAATACCATAGACTGAGTTATTTAGGCAATAAACATTTAATTATCACGGTTCTGGAGGATGGGAAGTCCAAGATCAAGGTGTCATCAGCAGATTTGATTTTTGGTGAAGACCTTCTGCCTGGCTTGCGGATGGTTGCCTTCTTGCAGTATCCTCAGTAGTGAAGACAGGAAGCTATCGTGTACCTTCCTCTTTCTTCTCACAAGGGCACTAATCCCAGCACTGGGGCTCCACCTTCAGAATCTCATCTAAACCTAATTATCTCCCAAAGGCTTCATCCCCTAACACCATCATATTGAGGGTTAGAGCTTCAACATACGAATTTTGAGAGGAGGATACAAAGATTCAGTTCATAACAAGAAATGTGAGAAAACCAGAAGGCAAGGGAAGAGTGTATTTCATGGAGAGAATAATCGCCATTGTGGATGGGGGTGAGTTTGATTGTGAAGAAAGAGAGAGAGGTAGGGAGTTAGGATTGTAGATGAAGGGACATAGGAACCAAATTATTTTGTTGTTTTCTTAAGTGGTAGAGGGTTAAAAATGAATGGGAATAATCCAGTTACCAAAATAAAATTAATTAATTAATTAATTTTTTCAGACAGTGTTTCACTCTGTCACACAGGCTGGAGTGCAACGGCGCCATCTCGGCTCACTACAACCTCTGCCTCCCAGGTTCAAGCGATTCTCCTGCCTCAGCCTCCTGAGTAGCTGGAATTATAGGCATGCACCACCACACCCAGCTAACTTTGTATTGTTAGTAGAGATGGGGTTTCACCATATTGGTCAGGCTGGTCTCGAACTCCTGACCTCAGATGATCTGCCTGCCTCGGCCTCCCAAAGTGCTGGGATTACAAGAATGAGCCACCGCTCCCGGCCGCAAGAATTAAATTTTTAAGAGCAAGAGTGAATAATTTGGTAGCAAAATAACCAGTTTCTTGAGAAGAATTAAAGAAAGCACAGGTGGAGAGATTAATCCCATACAGGAGGACAAAGAGTTTCTTTATTTTAATGTGTAAGAAGGAGGATAGATGGGGACAGATGTAGGTAAGTTTATATATTTACAATTAGAAGTTAAGATAGTTCCATTTTCTCTGAAAAGTCAGATTCAATGTCATCTGGAGATATTAAAAGAGAGTGGGGCCTGAGGAGATTGGAGAATGTTTGAAACACTATTGAGTCTTCCAATCTATGATCATCGTCTATCTCTCAATTTATTTAGATATTCTTTAGTAGGTCTCTTGTAAACTGGAAATAATTTGATCTTGCTTAAATAAAAATACCAGTGTCACTACCTCTGCCTTTTAAATTAAATGTTTATTCCATTTATTTTTAATGCAGTTATTGATTTAGTTTGATTTAAATGTATCATTTTGCTATTTGTTTTCTCTTTGTTCCATCCGTTATTTGATTTTTTTCTGTGTGTTTTTAAAAGTATTTTAAAAATTACATTTTATCTCTTCTATTTCTTATTAGTTATACTTCTTTAATTCTATTCCATGGATATACCATGCTTTACAATATGTATCTTAAATGTATCCCAGCTTCCCTGCAAATAACATTGTACCACTTTATATGTAATTCACCTTACAACCTACAATTTATAATTATAGAATGTACTTCTGCAAGTTATAACCTTCAAATACCCTGTTATTATTTTGCTCTAAACAGTCACAATCATCTTTTACAGAAATTAAGAAATGAGAAAAAATCTCCTAAATTTTTCATATATTTACCATTTCTTCTGCTTTTTATTCTTTCTAGTTTCCATCTGATATTATTTTCTTTCAGCCTGAGGAACTTCCTTTAATGTTACTTGGAATACTGAAGTGCTACTGTGAATTCTCCTAGCCTATATTTGAAAATGTCTTTACTTGACTTTCATTTTTGAAGGATATTTTTATTAGATACAGAATTCTAGGCTGTTTTTTCTTTGCTTTTTTTTTGGTTTTTTTGTTTTTTGTTTTTGAGACGAAGTCTCACTCTGTCACCCAGTCTGGAGTGTAGTGGTGTGATCTCGGTTCACTGCAACCTCCACCTCCCGGGTTCAAGCGATTCTCCTGCCTCAGCCTCCTGAGTAGCTGGGAGTAAAGGAACATGCCACCATACCTGGCTAATTTTTGTATTTTTAGTAGAGATGAGGTTTCGCCATGTTGGCCAGGCTGCTCGCAAACTCCTGACCTCAAGTGATCCACCCACCTCGGCCTCCCAGAGTGCTGGGATTACAGGCATAAGCCACCGTGCCTGGCCTCTAGGCTGTTTTTTCTTTCAGCACCCTAAGATATTGCTCCACTGTCTTCGGCTTGTATCATTTCTGACAAGTCAGTTGAAATACTTTTCATTATTCTCTGGTATGTAATATGTCTTTATTCCCTGGCTAAGATTTTTTTCTTTCAGAAATTTGATTTTGGTGTGCTTTGGGGTGTGTGTCTGTACTACTTGGGATTGTTGAATTTAATTTTTTCGTGTGAAATTTGGAAAGATTTTGACCATTAAAAAAAAATATTTTTCTGCCCCAATTGCTGTCTCGTACACCTCTGGTCCTCCAGTTACAGGTACACAGGGCTACTGAGACACCGGTCATTTTTGTTAGCCTTTGTCCCTTTGTGTTTCAGCTTGGATAGTTTCTATTGCCCATTTTCAAGTTCACTAGTCCTTTTTTTTACTGTAAAATGTGTTATTAAGTCATCTTGTGAGTTAAAAAAAAATTCAGATATTGAATTTCTAATTGTAGATTTTCCATTTGGTTCTTTTCCTATATTTTTATTTTTGTATTAATATTTCTAGTTGTTTCCTCGTTATGTTCATGTTTCTCTTCATATTCCAGAGCATATTTGTGACAGCTATTTAAAATTATTTGCTGAAAATTGCTATCGTTTCTGAATCTATTTTGTTGGTGATTTTTTATCTGATTAAGGTCACAATTTCCTGTTAGATTGTCTAGTAAAAAATTTTATTGTATACTGAACATTATGAATGGTACATCATTGAGTGTGTGGAATTTGTGGTTTTCTTTAATAGAATGTTGAAGTTTGTTCCAACAAGCAGTTAATTTACTTGTGGATCAGCTTGAGTTTTGCAAATCTTGCTTTTAGTTTTATTATTGGCTCTAGAATTGCCTTTACTTTAGAGCTAGATTAGCTCCACACTGAAGGCCTGGTCTTGCTGGAAAGCCTGGTCTTTCTGTTGAAAGCTTGAGATGTTCAATGAGGTCTCTCTGCTGTGGCTAATCAGAGCTACAATGTCTCCTATCTCTGTGTGAGCTCCAGTATTTGTTCAACTTCCAGATTCCAGTAATTATTCTTTTCCCAGCACATAGTTGGTCTTTCCTTGGTATTTCTTTGCTGCCTAGTTTTGTAAAGCCTCATCCTATGCATGCGCAGCGTATTTTTGGGCTCAAAATGTGAGGAATCCTATCCAGCTATCTGGAATTTCTTTTCTATTCAGTTCCCTTTTCTCTGTGACTCTGCCCCGAAGGCTTCAGGAGCCTCAGTTGCTTTGAATTCTAACATCTCTTTCCTCCATTTGGCAAAACTGCTGTGTTTGGGCATCCCCTCCCTGCACTGTGCTCTGGAATGCACCTCCAAGCAGAAAGACAGAGCAATTGTGGGTTCACCTCATTGGCTTCAATTCTTGCTGGGATCATAGTCCTTTTAAGGATCACAGTCTTCTGGTACAGGTATCAGCCTTCTAGGGATCATATTCCAGTCTGTCGTGCAATGTCTGAAATAGTTAATTTATATATTATGATCAGGTTTTTCAGGTTTGTTTTTCTGTTTTGTTTTGTTTTGTCTTGTTTTGAGACAGAGCCTCATTCTGTTGCCCAGGCTGGAGTGCAGGGGCACAATCTTGGCTCACTGCAACCTCCACCTCCTGGGTTCAAGCCATTCCCCTGTCTCAGCTTCCCAAGTAGGTGGGATTACAGGTGTGCACCACCACGCCTGGCTAATTTTTGTATTTTTAACAGAGACAGAATTTCACCATGTTGGCCATGCTGGTGTCGAACTCCTGATGTCTGGTGATCCACCCACCTCGGCCTCCCAAAGTGCTGGGATTACAGACATGAGCCACCGCACCCAGCCATTTTGTTGAGTTTTGTATTTGTTTATGTCTGAAAGACTAGCCCACGACCAGTTCCTCAGTCATGGTTAGAAGGCAGAGTCTTACAGATATATAGCTTTTATTTCTTTTTTCTATCACTATTATTTCTTGATTTCATTTCTTTATTTAATTTTTATTATTATTATTATTTTTGACACGGGATCTTACACTGTTACCCCGGCTGGAATACAGCAGTGTGAGAGGAGAGAGAGAGAAATCAACTAGGCAGATAGGGCAAGGGTCCTCGGTGGAATTCCCTTCTTATAAAAAGCAGCCCAAGAGGTCATTTCTCCTTCAGCAAAGATCATCCTGAGAGATCAGGCTGCAAACACAGATAATGAAGGCAAGCTCTAACAAAGAAAGGGGTCTCCTGTGTAACATACAGACGTGCAGTGGGCCTCAGTAAGCACAGACCCCTCTCTTCTTGGAAATACTCAGACAAGGAGGCTTGTGCAGGGGGAGTGCCTGCAGCAGCACCAATAAGAAAACCTACCCTGAACCAGGCACGTTCACCTTGGAGTGTTTTGGCGACCCCCGCTCCCCACTGCCCCCACCTTTTTCACACATGCGCAGCAGGAAGAGATAAACAACACGGAGTAACTCAGGTTAAGAAGCCCCATGGGCACCAGAAAGGGTGGGGTGGGAACTCAGAAATTTGTGCCTTATGCAAATGAAGCGCTCCTCCCCTCCAGCTTCTCTGTAAAACCCTTGCACTTCACTGTAAAATGGCATCCCATCTTTCTGGGACCCCTCTCTGCTCCAGAGAGCTTTCTTTCTTTTGCTTATTAAACTTCTGCTCTAACCTCACTTTTGGAGTGTCTGCATCCTTCATTTTCTTGGCCGTGAGACCAACAACTTCAGGTGACACCTCAGACAATAAGGCCGGTTTCAGCAGGATCACAGCTCACTACAGCCTTGACCCTCTGGGCTCAAGTGATCCTCCCACCTCAGCCTCCCAAGTTGCTGGGACTATAAGTGCAAGCCTATAGTCTTACAGAGATGGGGGGCTCCCTACGTTGCCCAAGCTGGTCTCAAACTCCTGGGCTCAAGGCATTCTCCCACCTTGGCCTCCCAAAGTTTTGATATAACAGGTGTAAGCCACTGTGCCTGGCTAATTCAATCTTTTATAACTTGCTTTGGAAGTCTCAAGTTGTATTGAAGAATATGCCCAACATATGAGGATGACAGTGTTTTAAGAAGACTATTTAATGTTTTTGTAATTGGTATACAGAATGAATGATGATATTCTACTTACATATTTTAGAAGTAAAATAAAAATTACTAAAATTAAATGTTTAATTCATTTCAAATAAAAAGCATATAAACAATAAATATAATATGCAAATTTATAAAATGTAAACATTATAAATTTAATATAAATTATTAGCACATAAGGTAATAAAAATAAGATATTATCCTTAAATAACTTGAACATGAACATGAGGATATTTTATGATACATTTAAAATATAGGGCCAGGCGTGGTGGCTTGTACCTGCAATCCCAGCATTTTAGGAGGCAAAGGTGAGAGGATTGCTTAAGCCCAGAGTTTTGGACCAGCCTGGGCAACATCGGGAGACCCTTTCTCTAACAAAAAGAAAAAAACTAGCCAGGCATGATGGTGCATGCCTGTAGTCCCAGTTACTTGGGAGGCTGGGGCAGGAGGATCACTTGAGCCCAGGAGATCGAGGCTGCGGTGAGCTATGATTGTGTCACTGCACTCCAGCCTGGGTGTCAGAATGAGATCTTGTCTTTCCTCTGTCTCTCTCTCTCTCTATATATATATATGTACACATTAAAAAATTATGTATGAAAAACATACACCTAAATATTAGACATACACATAAATTTAAAAATGAAATAATGTTTGATTTTTAAAAATCTATCTTAATGTGAATTTTAAAAAGGAAATGTTTACATATGTTATTGTGGAGTTGTCACCTTATTTTCTGTGCAGATTTTTCCAGCTGCTGAGAGTTTTTATTTACACTGCTATTTGAGAGAATATTATAAGCAAGCTCCAGATATGTTTCTTTGACTTCTTCATCTTTGAATAATTTTCTCTCCTATTTCATAACCGAGGAGAAGTTTTTGAACAATAACTTTTTTCCTTTGCAGGGCCTATAATATTATTAATAGCGAGCTCTCATTTTTCTCTTAAAAAGTAGTTTTTTATTGTCCTCACTTTCTTTACTTTTATCACGTGTGAATGTATATTCCTAGGCTGAATTCACATGTTAATGTCAGCTCTGTCATATTCTTTTTCTACTGCTTTGGAAAGTCTTGGTCCTAGAATAAGAATTATTCTTGCAAGAGAAACTTTACATAGTACAATAGTATCATTATTTATAGTTACTTGTACCTGTTGAGAGTTGGAGAGTACATCAGCTGACCTTTTTATATACAAGGAATCATTGATTTTGATCTCAAAATGGAGATTATTTGGATTTTTAAAAATATTAAAATAATGGTAATACACTAACAAAAAATACCAGACTATTGGTAGACCAAGTAACAGGATATACTGGAATCCTGTTGTATTCTCTAGTTTTATAATTTATAAAAAATAAAATGGTACATATTTGAGTGTGGTGGAGGGAATGCATGCTACTCTAGAAGTCAGGAAAAACTAGGATCTCATCCTAGCTTTACAACTAATTGTATGTATTAACATTTTTGGATAATTCTTATTTGTAAAATGTGGTGCTGTTAAGTGAAATAAAGCTCCTTACAGAAATTCTCTGATTGCCTCTAGAATAATCAGTTTTAATAAAAATTTTTACTACAAATATTAAGTGAGCAGATTTTACAGCTTTAGTCTAGAAATTTTATGTCTGGAATTGTATACAGTAAGCCACACAGATAGGGGAGAATATGTTGTTCTGAGTAATGAAATATTCTGGCTAATAGCTTATTATTAAACATGCCACACACAATTTAAAAGCCTACTTTCTTCAAAATTAATAACATATTCAAAATTCTGTATTGAACACAGTTTTTCTTAGGTAATTCAGAAGGTGTTTCAGGATCTTTCCTCATGTGAGCATTATGAATGTGAATTATCATTGTACTTTGGGTTTATTATTATTTTTTTCTTTGAGACAGAGTCGTGTTCTGTTTTCTAGGCTGGTGTGCAGTGGCGGTCATAGCTCACTGCAGCCTCAACCTTCTAGGTTCAGGTGATTCTCTTGCCTCAGCCTCTCAAATTGCTGATATTATAGGTGTATGCCACCACACTCGGTTAATTTTTTTTTCTTTTTTTTGTAGGCAGGGGAGTCTCACTATGTTGCCCAGGCTGGTCTTGAGCTCCTGGCTTCAAGGGATCCTCCCACCTCAGCCTCCCAAAGCGCCAGGATTACAGGCATGTGCCACAACGCTCAGCTCTGTACTTTGGGTTTATAAAGATACCAGTTGATAGAAATTTCTAGTTGCCAGAATCTTACAGAATGTAAGCTACAATTTACATTCCCATTTTCAATAATTTAAAGATGTCACCAATCTTGAAGAAAAGCTGCTGATGAAAGACTCTTTCAGAGTCTTCATCTAAATGATCAATTACCACTTTCTTCTTGAATTTATTAATCTGGTAAGAAGAGAGTGTCTCTGCTATTTACATCTCTGTTTTTTCACTGTACCATCATATGCTTAATGACCATGTATGATTCTCCAAATGTCAAATTCAGGAGACACTTTTAAAACATAAAAAGCAAAATAATATTTATTTTAAAAATTCTTCTGTAAAGACAAGAAACATTGTTTTTCAAAGGAACATTTTATTCATTACAACTGCTTAGAATTACTCTCCTATGGAATTTTAGTATTGATGGTTTAAAAAATGTAAGCAAAACACAAATCATAGGATATATCATAGGAGGAGTTTATGCACAGCATTCAGATATTTTAATTCATCTTATAGTTTTCTGGACTAGAGTACATTTCATCACAGTATTTCTTATGTATCAGAGAAAACTCACTGGGTTTCATTTCAGAATCTGGTATCAGTCAATGGCATGGACAGAAGCATTTTACTTTGGCATTTGAGTGATTCGGCAGAATGCCATCCATGTCCTAATACTGTCGTTCATCTATTGGTTTCTATGGTCTTTTATCAATACAGCAGCCAGAATGACAATAAAACTTTAGGTCGGATTGTGCTTCTCCTTTACCCAGAATACTCCAATTGCTTTCCCTCTTACTCAGAGTAACAGCCAAAGTCTATACAATGACCTGTCCTCTTATTCTACTCTGTCCAGCCACTCCTTTCTGGACATCTACTTCATTAGTAGCTGTGTCCTGGACTCTGCAGGCCTGTTCTGTCTCTTTCTTCTGGTTCCGTTGGCATACTGTCACGCCATATTACCACATTTCTTACTCTTTCATTGACTTCAGGTCTTTACTCTATGTTACCTTTCAGTACTTACCTGACAGCACTATATAAAATTAAACCATAAAATTTAAGTTTATGTAAATTTTGGCAGGGCACGATGGCTCACCCCAGCACTTTGGGTGGCCAAGGTGGGCCAATTACCAGAGGCCAGGAGTTTGAGACTAGCCTGGGCAACGTGGTGAAACCCTGTCTCTATAAAAAATACAAAAACATTAGCTGGGCGTGGTGGCATGCACCTATAGTCCCAGCTACTTGGGAGGCTGAGGCACGAGAATCTCTTGAGCCTGGGAGGCGGAGGTTGCAGTGAGCTGAGATCACAACATTGCACTCCAGCCTGGGTGACAGAGCAGAGACTGTCTCAAAAAAAAAAAAAAAAAAGAAGTTTATGTAAATTTTTATTGCGATAATTGTAGATTCACATGCAGTGGTAAGAATGAATACAGAAAGATCCCATGTACCCTTTACACAATTTTTCCCAATGGAAGCATTTTATAAAACAATAGAAAAACATCACAACCAGGATATTAACATTGATAGAATCCACCCATCCTGTTTGGATTTTCCATTTTAATTTAAAAATTATATTTATTTTTTTAATAGCACTTCTTACCATCCTATATATTTTACTTATTTTGTTTATTTTATTTTTCCCTTTACCAGAATGTGAGCTCCAGGAGGGCGGTGATTTTTGTGTGGTTTGTTCACATCACTGGAACAGAGTCTGGCATAGTGGGTCCTTACACATTTTTGGTGAGTTAGTGAATTAATAGTGTAATCTCTTATACTGGACTCTGGATACAGTGCAGCAAACACTTGGGCCTGTCTTTGATTCAGTGCAGTGATGCTATACATTTAAAGAGGAATAAGTGAGATTTATTACTGAGAAATGCTGCTTTGGTTTACGATGAATTCTGTTGGCAGCAGTATTTGTCACAGAAGTGCTATAGCAGTTAAGATCTGTAGTCCAGGAAGAGCCAAACAAGCCTTTGCTTTTCTGCCCTAGAAGCTCCCTTTCATGTCTTCGGCAATTACAGAGTGGATAACCTGCTGAAAAAATTGGAAATCAATTTCGGTTTTTACTAACTAGCATTACAGTCTAGAGACATTAACCAACAAATCAGCTCCAAATGGTTAAGCTGATTTGCCATTAGAAGCATGAACTAATGACACTGCAGAATCAGGGCCACCCTTATTTTACATTTCCAGGTCTTCCAGGTGTTCACTGGTGTCCATTAGCACCTGACAGTCAATTCTTAAATAATGTTGGTGAAACGAATACTGATGGATTTGCACTCTTCCCAAAGCCTTGTTTGGCTACGAACAGTGCAGGGAACAATTCTTGACTTACCTCTCAGAATGTTAGGACATCAAGTACAAGAAATGATGTCCTAGATCAAACTTTGTCTATATAATAGAATTTGTTGGTAATGGATAAAATAATAAGAAACTTGAGGTAGATGAGTACCATATACAACAACCTCTTTAGAGGATATTTTGACTATATATGTCAACTAATGCTTGTGTCCTTTAGATCAGCAATTACATTTCTAGGAATTTAATAGATATTTTTGTACATTTACTATAACAGAGATATTGACCTTAAGTTTCTTTTCTTAACAATTCTGGGTCATGGGGGTGGATCCCTCATGGCTTGGTGCTATCTTCAGGATAGTGAGTTCTCACGAGATCTGGTTGTTTAAAAGTGTGTGGCACCTCCCTGCCCTCTTGCTCCTGCTTTTCCCATGTGACGTGCCTACTCCCCCTTCACCTTCCACCATGATTGGAAGCTTCCTGAGGTCTCTCTAGAAGCAGACACTGCTACACTTCCTGCACAGCCTGCGGTACCATGAGCCAGTTATACCTCTTTTCTTATAAATTACCCAGTGTCAGGTATTTCTTTATAGCTATGCAAGAACAGTCTAATACAGTTTGCTAATGACATGAACTATTTCATTCAATTTTTTTTTTTATTTCATTGGCTCTGAGGAATTCTGTAATCTGCTGGAAACTTTGTCTAGGCAACTCTAATATATCCCATACCCACAAAGGCTAGTATCACAATTAATCAAAATGTCATTTTCTTATAACATGTGAATTATTGAGGATATTTATTTTGCTTTACCTGTAATAGCAAAACTGAAAATGAGTTTCTAAAACTTCCAAAATGTATAATGCGTGGAAAAAGAGAATACAAAATTCTGTATGTGCTACAGTTGTTTATATACTATATGAAATATGTATATATGTGGCAAAAGATTTATTGCAGCACGTTTATAATAACATAAGAATAGAAACATATGAACATCAATATGAGATTGGTGAAAAAATTGGGATGTTTTTCATACAATGGAAAATTATGCATCTGTGAACAAAAATGAGGTGTTATTTGTGCTTTTATGAAACAGTTTCTAAGGCATATCGCTAAGTAAAAGGGCAACTTGTAGGACAGTGTGTATGGTATGATTCAATTTGGGTTAAAAATGTGATATATACACAGGTATATGTATGCAAGTATAAATATGCTTGAAAATGCATAGAGCACTTCCAAAGGATACACAAAACACAAAATAATATTTGCCTCTGGGAGAGGAGGAGGGTGGCTTTATTTTTACACTCTTTTGTATATCCATATATCTTTTTTTAATGTAGAAGAAAGGAAAGATACAGTTTCATATTAGTTCAGGGTAGTCACAGAGGAAGAAGGCTAGAATCACGCCACATGAATCTCACATGTAGGAATACAAATTTGAAAAAGTTCATATAGGAGATGGGCATGATTCTGTGACATGAAACTTTTCAAAGAAAACGTGGTTCATGCAGGATAGGACACAAGCAGGACACAATGTAATTCTGACTTTTAAACGAGTTGGGGGTAATGCAGTCATCCCAAAATGGGCCTACTCTGTTGATAACAGAACATCGGGTTACCTTGTAGGTATAACAGAGCCCAAAACTGCAAGTCATGTAGCCTGGGCCTGCACAGTAGGAAAAACTTTGACCTCTAACAACACCCAAAGCAACCATGCCTCCCTTTGGAACTAAGAAGATCAGGGCATGACCAGAACCTGAATGTCAGAACTCCCTCAGAAGCAAGGGAGCCCTTGGCCTAGAAGATCTGCTGCTAAAATCTGCCTCAACATACCTTATGTAAATAGTCAAATTTGAGGTCCTCCAATCAGACTCTGCCAAGACAGCATTCCTAAATCCTTTCCCTTACCCTCTGATCCCTTAAAACTTACCCCAGATCCCAAACTGGGGAGATAGATTTGACTCCCACGCCTGTCTCCTTGCTGGCCAGTTTTGCAATAATGCCTTTCTTTTCTCAAAAGTTGGTGCCATAGCATTGGCTTCTGTGCACTTAAGGAAGTGAGCCTATTTGCTTGATAACATAAGGACGCTTTTAAAAGTCTGAGGGCAATAAATAGCTACCACTGATTGAGCACGTGCCACAGGCCAAGCTTTTCATGGGTCATCGCATTGGATCTTTATGACAACCCCATGAAGTAGACACAATTATTGTTATCCCCTTTTACAGACAAGACAGGGAAGTACAGAGAAGCTAAGTAACTTGTCCAAGATAATGCAACCAGAAGAAAGAATTATTGTCTTATTCTTCCTGTGTTAGTCAAATATACACCAACAGATGGAAGTGTGGTTCTAATACAGCAAAGAAAAATTGTAATTAGGTTAAAGGAAAGATTCTATATTAAAATTTTTTTGTACCACGAAGTATAAAATAAAATATTTTTGTTGTTGTCATTGAGCTCAGTGAGAATAACATGTAAGAGTGCTCATGGTCCTGGGCTGCATTCAGCCCAAACCCTTACATGAAGTATAGGGAAGATGGTGGACTTACTGAATTCAGCAACTGGTCAGACCACACTTGGAGCACTCTTTATAAAACATCTATCTTTTAAAAATTAATAATTTTTTTATAATTAAAAATTAAAAGATGAGCCATCAGTAGTATTAAAGAAAAATTTGAAAAGAAAAATATTTATGATAGTTTGCTACCACAACTACTCATTTAAGTTTTTTTCATGTTATTTCCAAGTAACATTTTCACATGTGTTTGCATTTTGCTGCAATCATAATATATAATTTTTTTGCATTTTATTCTCTGCATGCCATACATAATCATCTTCATGATCATTTTTAGAGGATGAATAATTTTCTGTCATGTGGATGCACCATAATTTATTACATTAAATTGGTGGGTAGTGAGTCTGTTTGCATTTTTCTTTCCATTATAGAAAATTGTCATTTTGATCAATTGGGATTCTAACTTTTCTATGTTGGATATATTATGATTGCCCAAAAATAGCTTCAGGCTGGTTTTAGAATTTTTTTCAGAGCCAGTGGAATGAAAAAGGAATGATAGGACATTTCTACATTTCTTCTTCATTAGCTAATATATATATTTTTTTTCCTCAGTGATTTATACCAGGGTTAATGCAAAGGAACTTGAGGTCAATGATAAACATCCTAAAGGTTGTCTTAATATGTAAAGAAGGCCAAACCACAGCATTGCCTTTGGTGAAGGAGACAAATACAAGTTTCTTTAGAGTAACTGCAGCAGTAATGCAGGAAATTAATGATCCAGTGATGAACTATTGTGATATTTTAGACTGTTCTGTATAAATCAGTAAGTAGCAGCCGGCGTGGTGGCTCACGCTGTAATCCCAGCACTTTGGGAGGCCGAGGTGGGCAGATCACAAGGTCAGGAGATCCAGACCATCCTGGCTAACACGGTGAAACCCCATCTCTACTAAAAATACAAAAAATTAGCCGGGCGTGGTGGCGGGCACCTGTAGTCCCAGCTACTCGGGAGGCTGAGGCAGGAGAGTGGCGTGAACCCGGAAGGCGGAGCTTGCAGTGAGCCAAGGTCACGCCACTCCACTCCAGCCTGGGCAACAGAACGAGACTTACGTCTCAAAAAAAAAAAAAAAAAAATCACTAAGTAGAAAAAACTGAAAATTACTCTACTCTGAGCAAATTCAACTAGCCCACAGTGTTTCTAAAAGCCATACTCTCTCTTGTCCATCTGGTGAACTTTAATTTTTTTTTGAGAATCAATTTCGTGGTCACCATCTTTGCAAAGCTTTCCTTCCCCTATCCCAGAACAGAACCCTGTAATATACTCTCCTCTTGCCCTTCTCCTAACATTTACAACTTTGAGCACTACTACTCTGTTTTTCAGAATAAATGATGAGTTCCTTGGGGCTGAGACTTTGTCTCGCTCATCATTCTAGCTCCACCACCTACCACAGTAGCAGGCAACTAGTAATGTTTTCTTTACAAAGCTGAATGACTGCTTGTTGAATGCATTACAGAGTGAACAATGAGGATCTATTTTCTCTGTTGTATTTTGTCCAGCAAGAAATGTGCTGGCTCTGAGTTTACAGTGTGCACACACAGACACACACACACACACACACACACACACACGTGCTGCAATGGAGAGTTGGAGATTCTTTAATCAATACATCCCCCTCTATGGAAGAGGAAGGCAGGACGGTAGCTGGGAACGGGCCTAAGTGAGCTATCCTGCAGTGTCTGATACACCTCCTTTCCTAAAGGTTCACACCAGCACCCCCAAAAATTCAGTCATTCCTGGGTAACAGAGCACTCCTTTTAGAGTGTATTATTTTACACATTTGAGATTCTCCTCATTTTTTAAAGTGGCCGTTCACTTCCTGCAATCTCTATATCTTTGTTAAAGCTGAAGAACATGTTTATTCATTATACCCTTCACAGATCCAAACTGTTTGAAATAGTTTATCTTCAGAAAGTAAGAAGAGATGTAAGAGGAAAGGATCACCAGGCTCTGTGTATTATTAACAGGAAGGAAATCCCAGATATCCAGGGACATTCCTAGTCTTATTGCCAGCTTTTTTTTTTTTTTTTAAAGAAACTCCTTTATTCATTTTTCATTTAAATTTCTAAATCTTTCATCATGTCCAGACATCTTATACTAAGAAATATACTTGTCCCAACTTTGCCTCTCCAGCTTTATTTCAGAACCAAATTATTTTTTCTTAGGTCAGCAGCTTTAGTCAACATCTCTTCTTTCCCAAATGTGCATTTAAATTTCAACTCTGCTACTGTTCTGACAAACTCCCAGTCCTTGTCACTGTAGTGTTTCAACTTCTCTGATCTTAAACAAAAACTGCTGATTGACCGCTATAATTGTAAAACCTTGGAAGGCCAAGCCACTATCTGATATCAGAGATGTCAAACCCTCTAATTGGACACCTCAGGTCTAGTCAGATGTTTCCCAGGGTATCTATTCTTAGGAGAATACCTTACTGATATAAAGCCAAGATTTAGGATAATTAAAGGTAGCCAATAATTTGGGTGAGGCAACATCTCTAATGGCCAACTCATGCCACATGTATATACAAGTTACCAGTGGTATGATACACAGAGATATACCGGAGTCATCAATGATAATCCAGTAGTACCCGGTATCTGTGAAATTCTCTCCTAAACGTGACTAGATTTTAGTAAGCACTCTGGGTTTCAGGCAGCAGTGAATACTTTCTAAAAGGCAACTACAGGTGGGCCTAATGTCAATTCCTGTTAAAATTACATAATGATTAATTAAAAGGATGATTTTTTTGGGAGCACATAGGGAAGCTGCATGATTGTAACAACATTTCATGTCAAATCAATCTAATTATCTCTTTTACAGGGCTGCTAAACTGTAGTTAAGAGGAGTGCCCTATATATATAAGGATTTTATTAAGACTTAACTCTTTCCTATGATATCCTTTGAAATAAGTTGGAGAGAAATAGGCTAGATAACAGTAAGTTCAAAGACTCAAAATTATCAAACAATGTTATGGTAACATGCATTTTAGTAGATCAACGTTAGTTTGAGGGAAGTTCTTTAATGCCAGGTTACAAGATTGAACACCTGTTCTAGTCAACATTTTTCTAAAATGGAACTCGGATATTGGCTGCCTCGTTATTCTTCCGTTCTATTATGCTTGCATGCCAATGCATTACCTCGTGGAATTTCACTAAAGAATCCATTGATGCAAATGGGATTACCTCAAACTAAAAATCTTCTGGATAGCAAAGAAACAATCAACAGAATGAGAAACAACCTACAGAATGGGATAACATATTTGCAAACGGTGTATGTTTTTAAAAAAGAATTCAAACAACTGAATAGTAAGGGAACAAATAATCTAATTAAAAATGAGCAAAGGACCTCAACAAACATTTCTCAAAAGAAAACAGAAATAGCCAACAGGTATATGGAAAAATGTTTAGCATCACTAATCATCAGGGGAATGCAAATTAAAACTACAATGAGCTACCACCTCACACCTGTTAAAATAGCTATTATCCAAAAGACAAAAGATAACAAATGCTGGCATGGATGTGGAGAAAAGGGAAACTTTATATACTGTTGGTTGGAATGTAAATTAATATAGTTATTATGGAAAATAGTATGAAGTTCCTCAAAAAATTAAAAATATAACTGCCTTATGATCCGGCAATCCCACTTCTGGGTATACATTCAAAGGAAATGAAATCAGTATGTCAAAGAAACATCTGCATTCCAAGGTTCATTGTAGCATTATTCACAACAGCCTAAGTGAATGGAAGCAGCCAAAGTATCCATCAACAGATGAATGGATAATGAAAATGTGGTAAATATACACAATGCAATACTATTCTTCCTTAAAAATGAAGGCGATACTGTCACATGTGAAAATATGGTTGAACCTCAAGGACATTAAATTAGGTGAAATAAGCCAGGCACAGAGAGACAAATACTTCATGATCTCACTTATTTGTGGAGTATAAAAAAAAGTTGAATTCGTATAAACAGTGAATAAGATGGTGGTTACCAGAAACTGGAGGTTTGGGGGTTAGGGAGATACTGGTCAAAGGGCACAACATTTCAGCGAGACAAGAGGAATGAGTTCAAGAGATTGATTGGCCATGGTGGCTACTGTTAATAACAATATATTATATGTTTGAAAAATCACTAGAACGGTAGATCTCACCACAAAAAATGACATGTGAGCAATGTAGATTTTCTTGAAACTTTGATAAATCAAAGGAGAGATTTTATGTTATATCCTCCCAAGCTGACAAGTTAACCCTTCCATCAGTTGCCTGTGTTTTATTGTCCTTTGGCTGCTGTGCCACCACTAAGGTTTCTTTTCAATTTCTCTGATACTTTCCCTATCATTCTTGGCTCTTGTTTCTCCTCTTTCCTCAATTTCCCTCAGGAATTTCAAATTCTGTTTTTCTTTATAAAGTAGAGCAATTCAACTTGAACCTAGTTTCTACTTTCAGTTCCTACCTGCAAGTTTATATACCCAACACCATGAGGGCACTAGTCAAAATAAGAAACTCTCTAGCCTAACAGGACCAATCCTCTTTGGAAAGCAGGCAGGAGTATAAATAGAAAGATTTAACATCTGTGACTTAGATGATAAAAATGAGAACATATGTAGAACAGACTGGTGAGGATGGTGAGGGGCTCAAAACCATGATATTCTTGTTATCAGTTGTTTTGTAACAAACATCCTAAAAATGTAGTGGCTTAAAACAACAATTTATTATTTTCTCCATGGTTCTGAGAGTTGACTGTGCTCACCTGGGCAGTTCTCTCTTGGGGATTTCTCATGCATTGGCACTTAAATAGACTTGACTGGGCTGGATAATATTCACTCATATGTCTGATACCTCAGTCCTCCCCCATACATTTCTTTTTCAGAAGAGTGGGCTGGGGTTTTTACATGGGGTTCAGGGATCAAAGAAGAATGTGCCAAGAGCACATGTTCTAAGGCAGAAGTTGGAAGCCTTTTTATAAGATATTCTTGAATGTCCCAGAACTTCATTTTCACTGTATTCTATTGGTCAAGACAAATCATTAAAACCAGCCCAGATTCAAGGAATGGGAAATTAAACTCCACCTTTTGATGGAGGAACAGCATGCATTTGCAAGTAGGGAAGGAACTGATGGTGCCATCTTTGATTTTCATCCACTGTCTGCCTTCTTGCCACTACAATTTGCATCCCTCCCACATGCAAAATTATATCATTCCCTCCTAAGATCACCAAAGTGTCCTTTTATTTTAGCATTGAGTCAAACTCCAGGATCTTGTCATCTAATCAGATACAGGTGTAGTTCTTTTTGGTACCACACCTTGAGTATGGTTTCTCTTAATGGGAAGAACTTGAGCCAAAGAGACCAGTTTATTTGCTCTCTGTGTGCCCAAGATGCAATGGGGACACAAGGGACCATGGCTACAAGAAACATTTGTGTACAAAAGGGAAGGGGCTGACACATACTAGTCACATGAAGCACATGTCACCTGTTGTTCTGAGTGAGTCCGATCTTGCTCCCTGAGAATGATTCACCATGGCTTTTGGCTCTGGATTCTGAGTCACTCTTCCTCTTCCGTAAGAAATAGCTCATGTTTGCAACTGAGCAATTTTCTCAGCCTGCTTCCTCATAGAAGTTTGAGGGTCCAAAGACTTGTTTTTGTATATATGTGTGTGTGTGTGTATATATATATATATATAAAATGGAATTAGAAGGCATAAATTCTTCTGTTACTTGTTCTTTTGTCATTCCCCCACGAGCGTATGAGAGTTCTCAGTGTTCCATATTATCATCAATTGTTTATATGGCCAAACTTTAAAAACATTCCCAATCTAAGGGTACAAAAATAATATGTCATTGTGGGTTTAATCTGCATTTCTGTGATTACCATCAATAATAATGAATTTGGGCATCCTTTTTAATGTTTGTGGATTATACAGATTTCTTGTTCTGTGAAATGCCTGTATATGTGTTTTGCTTATTTTTCTTTATTGGCATACTTTAATAGATTTTTAGACGTTCTTTAAATATTCTGGAATCTAATCAGTTTTAGGTTTTATGTGTTGAAAATACCTTTTCCTAGTTTATGGCTTCTCTTTTTGCTTTCTTTATCATGTTATTTATTTATTTTTATTTCAATGTTTTTTGGGAACAGGTGGTGTGGATAAGTTCTTTAGTGGTGATTTCTGAAAATTTGGTGCACCCATCACCTGAGCAGTGTACACTGTATCCAATGTGTTTTATCCCTCACCCGCCTCCTCCCTTCCCCTGAGTCCCCAAAGTCCATTGCATCATTCTTATGCCCTTGCGTCCTCATAGCTTAGTTTCCACTGTGATAACATACAATGTTTGGTTTTCCTTTCCTGAATTACTTCACTTAGAATAATGGTCTCCAACTTCATCCAGGTTGCTAGAGAATGCCATTATTTCATTCCTTTTTATGGCTGAGTAGTATTCTGTGATTATACACACACACACACACACACACACACACACACACACATCTCTCGCATTTTCCTTATCTACTTGTTAATTGATGGGCATTTGGGCTGATTCCATATTTTTGCAATTGCAAATTGTGCTGCTATAAACATGCATGTGCATGTCTTTTTCGTATAATGACTTCCTTTGCTCTGGGTAGATACCCAGTGGTGGGATTGCTGGATCAAATGGTGGATCTACTTTTAGTTCTTAAGGAATCTGCACAGTTTTCTATAGTGGTTGTACTAGTTTACTTTCTCACCAGCAGTGTAAGTGTTCCCTTTTCACCACATCTATGACAACATCTATTTTTTAAATTCTTTCTTTTTTTTTTGAGACAGACTCTCGCCCTCTCAGCAGGCTGGAGTGCAGTGGCACGATCTCTGCTCACTGAAACTTCTGACTCCCTTGTTCAAGAAATTCTCCTGCCTCAGCCTCCCGAGTAGCTGGAACTACAGGCATGCACCACCACACCCAGCTAATTTTTTTTTTTTTTTTTTTTTCAGTAGAGATGGGATTTCACCATGTTAGCCAGGATGGTCTTGATCTCCTGGCCTTGTGATCCATCTGCCTTGGCCTCCCAAACTGCTGGGATTACAAGCATGAGCCAATGTGCCCGGCCTTTTGATTTTTTAAATTATGGCCACTATTGTAGGAATAAGGTCGTATCCCATTGTGGTTTTGATTTGCATTTCCCTGATAATTAGTGATGTTGAGCATTTTTTCATATATTTGTTGGCCATTTGTATATTTTCTTTTGAGAATTGTCTATTTATGTCCTTAGCCCACTTTTTGATATTATTATTTGTTTTTTTCTTGCTGATTTGAGTTCCTTGTAGAGTCCAGATATTAGTCGTTTGTCAGATGCATAGTTTGCAAAGATTTTCTCCTACTCTGTGAGTTGTCAGTTTACTCTGATGAATATATCTTTTGGTGTGCAGAAGCTTTCTAGTTTAATTAAGTCCCATCTATTTATCTTTATTTTTATTGCCTTTACTTTTGGGGTCTTAGTTATGAATTCTTTGCCAGGCTGATGTCTAGAAGAGTTTTTCCAATGTTGTCTTCTAGAATATTTATGGTTTCAGGTCTTAGATTTAAGTCTTTGATCCATCTTGAGTTGATTTTTGTATAAAGTGAGAGATGAAGATCCAGTTTTATTCTTCTACATGTAGCTTGCCAATTATTCCAGTACTGTTTGTTGAATATGATGTCCTTTCCTCTACTTTATGTTTTTGTTTGCTTTGTCAAAGATCAGTTGTTTGCCTTTATTTCTGAGTTCTCTATTCTGTTCTATTGGTCTATGTGCCTATTTTTATACCAGTACTATGCTGTTTTGGTGACTATAGCCTTGTAGTATAGTTTGAAGTCAGATAATGTGATGCCTCCATATTTGTTCCTTGTTTTTTGAAACAGAGTCACACTCTGTTGCTCAGGCTAGAATGCAGTGGCGCAATCTCAGCTCACTGCAACCTCCGCCTCCTGGATTCAAGTGATTCTTATGCCTCAGCCTCCAAAGTAGCTGGGGCACAGGTGTGTGTCACCAGTCCTGGCTAATTTTTGTATTTTTCAAAGTAGAGACAGGATTTCACCATGTTGCCAGGCTGGCAGATTTGTTCTTTTTGCTTAGTTTTGTTTTGGCTATGCAGGCTCTTTTTTGGTTCCATGTAAATTTTAGAATTGTTTTTTCTAGTTCTGTGAAGAATGTTGATGGTATTTTGATGGGAATTGCATTAATTTGTAGATTGCTTTTGGCAGTATGGTCATTTTCACAATACTGATTCTACCCATCCATAAGCACAAGATGTATTTCCATTTGTTTGTGTCATCTATGATTTCTTTCAGCAGTGTTTTAGAGTTTTCCTCATAGAACTCTTTCACCTCCTTGGTTAGGTATATTCCTAAGATTTTTTTTTTTTTTTGCAGCTATTGTAAAAGGGGTTGCATTCTTGATTTGATTCTCAGATTGATCGCTGTTGGTGTATAGCAGTGCTACTGATTTGTGTACATTGATTCTGTATCCTGAATCTTTACTGAATTCATTTATCAGATCTAGGAGCTTTTTGATTGAGTCTTTAGGGTTTTCTAGGTATACGATCGTATCATTGGTGAACAGAGACAGTTTGACTTCCTCTTTACTGATTTGAATGCCCTTTATTTCTTTCTCTTGACTGACTGCTCTGGCTAGGACTTCCAGCACTATGTTGATTAGAAGTGGTAAAAGTGGGCATCCTTGTCTTGTTCCAGTTCTTAGGGGGAATGCTTTCAACTTTTCCCTGTTCAGTACAATGTTGGCTGTGTGTCTGTCATAGATGGCTTTTATTATCTTAAGGAATGTCCTTTCTATGCCGATTTTGTGGAGGGTTTTGGTCATAAAGGATGCTCGATTTTGTCAAATGTTTTTTCTGCATCTGTTGAGATGATCATGTGATTTTTGTTTTTAATTCTGTTTATTTGGTGTATCACATTTATTTACTTCCATATATTAAGCCATCCCTGCATCCTTGGTATGAAACCCATTTGAGCATGGTGGATTATCTTTTTGATATGCTGTTAGATTCAATTAGCTAGTATTTTCTTGAGGATTTTTGCATCTATATTCATCAGAGATATTGGTCTGTATTTTTCTTTTTTTTTGTTATGTCTTTACCTGGTTTTGGTATTATGGTGATAGTGGCTTCATAGAATGATTTAGGGAGGATTCCCTCTTTTTCTATCTTTGGAAAAGTTTCAATCACATTTATTGACTTCCATTTTTTAAAAAATTTTACTTTAAGTCCTGGGATACATGTGCAGAATGTGCAGGTTTGTTACATAGGTATACATGTGCCATGGTGGCTTGCTGAACCTATTCGCCTGACAGGCTGTGGTATGTGATGTTCCCCTCCCTGTGTCCACGTGTTCTTATTGTTCAGCTCCCACTTATGAGTGAGAACATGTGGTGTTTGGTTTTCTGTTCCTGTGTTAGTTTGCTGAGAATAATGGCTTCCAGCTTCATACATGTCCCTGCAAAGGACATGAACTCATTATTTATGGCTGCATTGTATTCCATGGTGTATATATGCCACATTTTCTTTATCTGGTCTATCATTGATGGGCATTTGGGTTGGTTCCAAGTCTTTGCTATTGTAGTGCTGCAATAAACATAAATGTGCATGTGTCTTTATAGTAGAATTATTTATAATCCTTTGGTTGTATACCCAGTAATGGGATTGGTGGGTCAAATGGTATTTCTGGTTCTAGATCCTTGAGGAATTGCCACACTGTCTTCCACAATGGTTGAACTAATGTATATTCCCACTAGCAGTATAAAAGCATTCCTATTTCTCCATAGCCTCACCAGCATCTGTTGTCTCCTGACTTTTTAATAATTGCCATTCTAACTGGCCTGAGATGGTATCTCACTGTGGTTTTGATTTGCATTTCTCTAATGACAAGTGATGATGAGCTTTTTCTTATATGTTCGTTGGCCACATAAATGTCTTCTTTTGAGACGTGTCTGTTCATATCCTTTGCCCACTTTTTGATGGGGTTGCTTGTTTTTTTCTTGTAAATTTGTATAAGTTCCTTGTAGATTCTGGGTATTAGCCCTTTGTCAGATGGATAGATTGCAAAAATTTTCTCCCATTCTGTTTTCTTTTTTTTTGTTATGTCTTTTCCTGGTTTTGGTATTAGGGCAATAGTGGTTTCATAGAATGACTTAGAGAAGATTCCCTCTTTCCCTATCTTTCGAATAGTTTCAATAGGATTGATGCCAATTCTTCTTTGAATGTCTGATATAATTCAACTGTGAATATGTCTGGCTCTAGACTGTTTTTTGTTGACAGTTTTTAAATTACCATTTCAATCTTGCTGCTTGTTATTAGTCTGTTCAGGGTTTCTATTTCTTCCTGGTTTAATCTAGGAGGGTTGTATATTACTAGGAAATTATCCATCTCCTCTAGGTTTTTTAGTTTTTGGGGATAAAGGCCTTGAATTATCTTTTGTATTTCTGTGGTATCAGTTGTAATATCTCCTTTTTTTTTTTTTTTTTCCTAATTGAGCTTATTTGAATCTTCTCTCTTCTTTTCTTGGTTAATCTTGCTAATAGTCTATCAATTTTGTTTATCTTTTCAAAGAAGATTTTTTGTTTCATTTATCTTTTGTTATCATTTTTAGTTTGTTTGTTTCAATTTCATTTAGTTCTGCTCTGATCTCTGTTATTTCTTTTCTTCTGCTGGATTTAGGTTTGGTTTGTTCTTGTTTCTCTAGTTCCTTGAGGTCTGACATTAGATTGTCTATTTGTGCTCTTTTGGACTTTTTGATGTATGCGTTTAATGCTATGAACTCTCCTCTGAGCACTGCTTTTGCTGTATCCCAGAGGTTTTGATGGGTTGTATCACTATTATTTTTCAGTTCAAATAATTTTTAAGTTTCCATCTTGATTTCATTATTGACCCAAAGATTATTTAAGAGCAGATTATTTAATTTCCAGGTATTTGCATGGTTTTGAGGGTTCCTTTTGGAGTTGATTTATAATTATATTCCACTGTGATCTGAGCAAGTACTTGATAGAATTTTGATTTTCTTAAATTTATTGAGATGTGTTTTGTGGCCTATCATATGGTCTATCTTGGAGAATGTTCCATGTACTGATGAATACAATGTATATTCAGCAGTTGTTGGGTAGAATGTTCTGTAAATATCTATTAAGTCAATTTGTTCTAGGGTAGAGTTTAAGTGCATTGTTTTTTTGTTGACTTTCTGTCTTGATGACCTACCTAGTGCTGTCAGTGGAGTATTGAAGTCCCCCACTATTATTGTATTGTTGTCTGTCTCATTTCTTAGGTCTAGTAGTAATTGTTTTATAAATTTGGGAGCTCCAGTGTTAGGTGTGTACATATTTAGAATTGTAATATTATCTGCTGGACTAGTCCTTTTATGAATATATAATGCCCCTCTTTGTCTTTTTTTTTTTAACTGTTGTCATTTTAAAATCTGTTTTATCTGATATGAGAATAGCTACTTCTGCTCACTTTTGGTGTCCATTTGCATGGACTATCTTTTTCCACCCCTTTGTCTTAAGTTTATGTGAGTCTTTATATGTTAGGTGGTCTCTTGAAGACAACAGACACTTGGTTGGTGAATTCTTATCCATTCTGCCATTCTGTACCTTTTAAGTGGATCATTTAGGCCATTTATGTTCAACATTGGTATTGAGATGTGAGGTACTGTTCTATTTATCTTGCTAGTTGTTGCCTGAATACCTTTTTTTTTAAAAAAAAATTATTGTTGTGCTATTGTCGTATAGGTCCTGTGAGATTTATGCTTTAAGGAGGTTCTATTTTGGTGTATTTCAAGGATTTGCTTCAGGATTTAGAGCCCCTTTTAGCAGTTCTTATAGAACTGGTTTGGTAGTGGCAAATTCTCTCAGCATTTGTTTGCCTGAAAAAGACTGTATCATTCCTTCATTTATGAAGCTTAGTTTCACTGGATACAAAATTATTGGCTGATAATCGTTTTGTTTAAGGAGGCTAAAGATAGGACCCCAATCCCTTCTAGCTTATAGGGTTTCTGCTGAGAAATCTGCTGTAATCTGATAGGTTTTCCTTTGTAGGTTACCTGATGCTTCTGCCTCACAGCTCTTAAGATTCTTTCCTTTGTCTTGACTTTAGATAACCTGATGACTGTGTGCCTGGCTGATGATCATTTTGTGATGAATTTCCCAGGTGTTCATTGAGTTCCCTGTATTTGGATGTCTAGATCTCTAGCAAGGCCAGGGATGTTTTCCTCAATTATTCCCTCAAGTAAGTTTTCCAAACTTTTAGATTTCCCTTATTCCTTGGGAACACCAATTATTCTTAGGTTTGGTCATTTAATATAATCCCAAACTTCTTGGAGCCTTCATTCATTTTCTAAAATTCTTTTTTCTTTGTCTTTGTCAGATTGAGTTAATTCAAAAGCCTCATCTTTGAGTTCTAAAGTTATTTCTTCTACCTGTTCAATTCTATTGTTGAAACTTTCCAGTGTATTTTGCATTTCTCTAAGTGTGCCTTTCATTTCCAGAAGTTGTGATTGTTTTTTATTGATGCTTATCTAGTTCTCTGGAGATTTTTCCTTCATATCCTGTATTCTATTATTTTTAAAATTTCTCTAAGTTGATTTTTACCTTTCTCTGGTACCTCCTTGATTAGCTTAATAATCAACCTTCTGAATTCTTTTTCTGGCAATTCAAAGATTTTTTTCTTGGTTTGGATCCATTGCTGGTGAGCTAGTACAATCTTTTGGGGGTGTTAAAGAACCTTGTTTTGTCATATTACCAGAATTGTTTTTCTGGTTCCTTCTCATTTGGGTAGACTATGTCAGAGAAAAGATCTGGGGCTCAAAGGCTGCTCTTTTGTCTCACAGGATGATCACTTGATGTGGTGCTCTCCCCCTTCCCCTAGAGATCGGACTTCCTGAGAGCTGGACTGCAGTGATTATTTCTGTTCTGGGTCTAGCCACCCAGCAGAGCCACTGGCCTCTGGGTTGGTACTGGGGAGTGTCTGCAAAGAGTCCTGTGATGATATTTGTCTTCAGGTCTCTCAGCCATGGATATTAGCACCTGCTGCAGTGGAGGTAGGAGAGCGAAGTGGACTCTGTGAGGGTCCTTCATTGTACTTTTGTTTAGTGTTCGTTTTTTTTTTTTTTTTGAATGCTGCTTATACTAGCAATGAAGTAGTCACAGGGACAGACTCAGGACCTCTAGTTAGCCAGTATGTTACAGATGGTGGAATTAGCTGTTGTTTTCTCCCTTCTTGGGGCAGGGTTGTTCTTTTATGAGTTGCTGTAATGGCTTAAGTTGGTTGACCTCCAGCCATGAGGTAACGCTTTCAAGAGAGCATCATCTGCAGCAGTACAGCAGGGATACAAGCTTTCCCCAAGGTTGTCTGGATAAGTATTTGGTTTCTCAGGTGATGGGCAGGGTCATAGAGCTCCCAAGAGATTACATGTCTTTTGTCTTTGGCTACCAGGGCAGGTAGACAAAGACCATCAGGTGGGGCCAGGGTTAGGCAAGTCTGAGCTCAGACTCTTTTTGGGCAGAGTTTGCTGCAGCTGCTGTGGGGATGGGGGTGTGGTTCTCAGGCCATGTTCCCAGGGGGATTATTGCTGCCTCTCCTGCATCATATAGGTCATCAGGGAACCGGGGGAGAGCCAACAGTGACAGGCCTCACCTAGCTCCCATGCAGCCAGCAAGGCCAGTCTCACTCCCACTGTGCTCCCCCAACAACACCGAGTTTATATCCAGGCAGCTGGTGTGTAGGGCTGAGATGTTGCCCCAGGCTACAAGCCTCCCCACTGAGAAAGCAAGCAGGGCTTTCAGGCTTCGCCCCTCCCCACCTGCTGTTGCTTCTGTGTTTGTATCTGCACTTCCTGCTCATCACCTCCACCTCCCTTGATTCTACCCAGGAAAATTTATTATTACAAAGTTCATCTGAAAGTTTCCTTCTCCCTGGGGTCCTTTCCAATTCCATTGGCAGCCCACCCCAAGGACTCCTGTGAGATAAAGGCAGAAATGGCTTCCCTGGGCTTCCCTGGGGACTGGGAGTACCTATCAGGCTCTTCCCACTTCTTCTACTGTTATATTTTGCTTGGCTCTCTACATTTATTTCAGTTCTAGGTACGGTTAAATCCTCCTGTGATCTGTATTTTCAGGCTTCCCAGTGAGGATGTGTGTTTGGAGGTAGACTTTCCCCCTTTCACGCTTTGGGCCGTCACAGTTGTTTGGCTGCCTCGTGGAGTTTGCAGTGGCAAGCTGCTTCTTTGTGCGAATTCTTTTGGTTTTCCTATTATGTTCCTGAGGCAGTTCTTGGAGCAAAAGTTCATGATGTGAGTATTCACATGCTGTTCTGTCTGTCCAAGTGGGAGCTGCAAGTTAGTCCTACCTCCTATCCGCCATTTTTTCCACCCTCTTTATCATGTTATTTGAACAGAAATTCTTAATTTTAATGTATTCAAATTTATCAGTTCCTTTTTTTATGGTTGTGCTTAATTGTTTCTCGTTTAAGACTTTCTTTGCCTTGAGTCGTAAACATATTCTTCCTTTTCTTTGAAGTCTTGTAGTTTTGATTTTCATGTTGAAATTATTAATCCATACACAGGATGTGAGTTAAGGCTCAATTTTCATTTATTTCATATGGATAACCTATGTTAGCAGCCTTATTTATTGTATGTTCTTTTTTGATTTTTAATTATTTGATTTTTCTAAAATTTTTAATATTTGTGAATGCATGGTAGGTATATATATATTTACAGGTTCATAAGATGTTTTGATACAGGCATGCAATGTGAAATAAGAACATCAGGGAGAATGGGATATCCCCCTCCCCTCAAGCATTTGTCCTTTGAGTTACAAACAATGCAATTGCATTCTTTATTTTTAAAAGTACAATTAAGTTATTATTGACTATAGTCACCCTGTTGTGCTATCAAATAGTAGGTCTTATTCTTTCTATATATATTTTTTGTACCCATTAATCATCCCTGCCTCTCCTCCAACCCCTCACTACCCTTCTCAGCCTCTGGTAACATCATTTTGTATGTCCTTTTGACATTATCAGCAATTCAGCTTTGCCTGAAATCAAGTTTCCAATATTCATGGGTCTCTTTCTTTTCTTTCTTTCTTTCTTTTTCTTTTTTTTATTGAAACGGAGTCTTGCTCTGTTGCCCAGACTGGAGTACAGTGGTGCAATCATAGCTCACTGCAGCCTCGACCTCCTAGCCTCCCAAGTAGCTGGGACTATAGGTGCATGCCATCATGCCCAGCTGATTTTTGTATTTTCAGTAGAGATGGGGTTTCACTGTGTTGCCCAGGCTGGTCTGGAACTCCTGGCCCCAAGTGATCCTCTTTACTTGGCTTCCCAAAGTGCTGGGATGACAGGCATGAACTACTGTCGCTGGCTTCATGATTCTCTTTCTAAACTCTCTATTTTGTTAGATATCTGTGACCAGTACTACACTGGTATCTTTGATCACTTTCACATTGCTTCAGTTACTATATCTTTATAATAAATCTTGGTATCTAGTAGGTCAGGCCTCCCAAGTTGGCTCTTCAGGACTGCCCTGGATCTTTTTGACCCTTTGTGCTTTTATACAAATTATAGAATCAGCTCTTTGGGTTCCAAAAAAACAATGCAAAACAGACAATCCCCATTCATTGTGTGATTGAAACTATAGGCTTTACTAAAATATTGTCACTGTCACTCCCCCGCATACCCTCATTTCCTTCCTAACTCGATTTGGATTCCAGGTATAATCAATTCTTTGCAAATACCTGAAATTCTCTAAACTCCCTTGTCCCTCTGTTCCTTCTTTATACTTCTCCCACATAATTGCTTAATTTCTCTGTGCTTCTACCCCATCAGCCAAATTGCTAGAGAAAAACAAATAACTATACTGAGTGGTTTCATTTAAAATTCATGACCACGGATCTCAAATGGGTGCTCAAAATTGCCTAAATGTTCAATTACGCTTGCCATTTTCCAAAATTACCGCTATCATACCTTTCCCTCTTCTCAAACTTCCTATTCCTGACCCTCCTTTCCTGACTCTCAGCTGATGCTCTTGCTTCACACTTCGCTGAGGAAGTCAGAGCAAAGATCAGAAACTTCCTCATTATCCCATCTCCAGCACCCACAGTGTCTGCCCTCCCTGCTGTGCTAAGAATGAACTCTCCCTCTCAAAGGCCAACTCCTTCACTTGTGTTCTGAATCTCATTCCTCTTATTTTTCAAGACACCTCCTTTTGCATTCTCTCTCTTCTATGTCATCCCTTGTTCACTTTCCATGAACTAACTTCCATCAGCATAAAAACAGACACTATTATCAAACTAACAAATAGGTAAAACCTCTTAGGATATCTTCTTTCAGCTAATATACCAGCAGAGGTTGTATGATGTTGTGGTTATGAACATAAACTCCGATGGCAGACTCTTTGGGTTCAAATTTCTCTGCCACTAACCCTCATTGTGATCCTGGGCAAACTCCCTTGTTCAGTAAAGGAGCCACTAGCCACATGTGGACATTTACATTTAAGTTTATATTAATTAAAATTAAATTAAATTAAAAATTCAGTTTTTCATTTGGACTAGTCACATTTCAAGTGGAGCTGGGGCTACCACATTGGATGACACAAATACAGAACTATTCCATTATTGCAGGAAGTTCCACTGGACATGGCTGGTCTAGAGTAGGTGCATTCCCCTTCCCAGTTTTACTCTATCATGTTGCCATTTTAATATCATAGCACTTATTGCTCTCTGATATATTTTGTGTTTACTTGTCTATTTATTTATTGCCTGTATTTTCCTATTAGAATACGACCTCCATGGGAGCAGGTTCTGCTTCACCATTTGATTCCCAGTGCCTAGAACAGGGCCTGATGCTACCGGGTTCAACAAATATTTATTCAGTGATGACTGATCAGACATTTAAAAAGCTTTGGGCTAAGAAGAGAAGTGTTTACCTAGACATAGTGTGGTCATTTTCACGTTGCTCCCGGATATTAACTGTGGTATATTGATAGTGAGGAATAAAGTGATTACTAATATTTTGATGCTGATGGACTTCAGGAAAAAGGAAAAATCAATTGTACTGAGACTGGGAGACTGAGTCCTGCTCTTTATATGCTACATCAGCTGTGGAATATTATGAACCAGGCTGAGGCCTGACTGGAATATTTGGAAGTTTAAAAATTTGAGGACACATGTGAACCATTGTTTGGGAATTACAGACTTAATGTGTGGGTTTGCTTGTTTTGAAGCAGGCTGCCTCACATTCTTGAGGATGTTTATTGCAATATTGCTTATGATAGCAAACAACTGGAAACAACTTAAATTTTCATCAACAAAGGAACAGACAAATACATTATGATACAGTCATACAATGAAGCGTTATGGAACAGTAAAACGACTAAACCATGTCTCTATTTTATCAGTGTAAGTAGACCTCAAAAACCTAGTAATGAGTTGAAAAGGACAATTAGTAGACGAATAAATAATATGCTATAAACATTTATATAAAATTTAAAAACACAAAAAGTGGCCTCTATGATCACATAGATGAGTAATTCAAGTTTTAAACATGTTGACTGTAAGGACACATCTGAATGGGTACCTCTAGGACAAAAGGGTAGGGAATGGGATGAGGGACAGGTACAACAGGCTTCAACAGCATTTGCAAAGTTTTGTTTCCTTAGAACACTTAGAATCTAACATGAGAATGTATTAGTATTTATCTGATCAGGATGTTTGTTGTTATTCTCTAGAGTTTGCTCTATATTTGAAACATTTTCTAATTTTAAAAAAGGAAGTAAGCTGTATCTGCATCAAGTGATGGCCTGTCACATTCATTCAATAGGAATTGAGAACCAGCTGTGTGTATGTTACTGTGCTGGTTGCTAAGGGTTCCAGAGAAGTCACATAGGACGTAGGCCTTGCCTCTCAGAAGCCCACTGTCTTAGTTGAAATGATGATACACCCTCACACTGAACAGTTAAGCCATGGAAGGGAGCATATAATTATGTATCAAAACAAGGAGTAGAATTAAGTTCTTAATGAGAACTTAATGAGAAGCTTGGAAATTCAAGTTCCTGCAGTAGGTGGAGAAGACCTGGAGGAGAGGTAACTTAAAGAGTGAATTTGAATAGACAGAAGGAAAGAAAATTAAGTACATTCCAGGCTGGGAGAGCACCATATGGGAAGTTTGAACGGGATTAGTAAAAATTATTCTGTAGAAGTTAAAAGGTTTGGGGGGGGGTTCTTGAGAAAAAATTAAATAGATAGTATGAGGCACTGAGATGCTTAATACCATGTCTGTGAATATAAACATCCAACAGGTAAGTGGGGAAGCATTCACAGCTATGAGAAATTGGAGTGACATGGTTGATTTGATTTCTTTGAATTTGATCTGACTGTGCTGTGCAGAGTAGACTGGAATAAAAGAAGATGAGAAGTAGGAAACTCAGCTAAGTGGCCGTTTCATCAGCCTAACAGAAAAATGAGGGCTTGAAGTCAGGTGGTAGTAATGAGAATGGAGGAAAAAAAAGAAACTAATGTTTCCAAGCAGAGCGGGTATTACTGGCCACATTTTACAACGGTACAGACAGAGTAGGCGATTTTTCCAAAGGTCCTATAGATATTAAGTGCCAGAGGCTAGAATCAAATTCAAGTCTTTTTCTCTCCAAAGTTTGTGAGTTGAGATTTTGAAAAATGGATCAAAAGGACTTGAGGGGCAATTGGATTTAGAACATGAAAGAGAAAGAATGGTAAAAGAACAGTGAGGTTTTTGTTGCCAGTAAAGTGCCTGATGGAAACTGGACATTTGCAAGGGTAAGCTGGTTTGATGGAGAACAAAATGCATTCATTGTGGAAGATGGAAAGATTGAGTTGACGGTGGGCCATCCCAGTGCAGATGGTTTGTAGACTGTTGGAGCTCTGGTGGCTTAAGCTCTCAGATTTAAAGTGTTGAAAGTCATTGCCACAGAGTGGTAATTTAATTCTGAAGACAGGAGTTCCCAGAAGGAATACATAGACATAAAGAGAAGGGCAGAGTGTATGAGAAATGCCCACACTTAGGACTTTTCACTTGGTAAAATGGAAGTGCCAACAGGAAAGCAAGAGAGGACAATTGGAGAGAGGAGAAACATAAGGTTTGCTTGTTTGTTTTGTTTTGTGCCACTGAAGCCTGTTCATTGAAGAAGGTTGTATAAAGAAGTGGGTGGTTGAATGTCAAATACAAACATACCTCATGTTCTTGTGGATTGATTTATTGTGCTTTATAGATGTTGCATTTTTTACAAACTGAAGGTTTGTGGCAGCCCTGCGTCGAGTAAGGGGGAACTCTATTGGTGCCATTTTCCCAACAGCATGTTCTCACTTTGTGTCTCTCTGTCACATTTTGGTAACTGTAGCAATATTTTAAAATTTTATATTAATATTATATCTCTTATGGTGGTCCATTATCCATAATTTTTTGATGTCACTATTGTAATTATTTTGAGGAACCATAAACTGTGTCCATAAGGTGAACTTAATCAATAAATGTGTGTGTTCTGACTGCTCCAATGACCAGCCATTCTTCCAAGTCTCTCCCTCTCTTCAGGCCTCCCTATTCCCTGAGACACAACAATGTTGAAATTAAGCCAAGTAATAAGCCTACGATGGCCTCTAAGTGTTCAAGTGAAAGGAAGAGTCACATATCTCTCACTTTAAATCAAAAGGTAGAAATGATTAAATTAGTGAGGAAGGCATGTCAAAAGCACAGACAGGCCAAAAGCTAGGCCTCTTACACCAAACAGCCAAGTTGTGAGTGCAAAGGAAAAGTTTTTGAAGAAAATTAAAAGTGCTAATCTGGTGAATACATGAATGTTGAGAAAAAGAAACAGCCTTATTGCTGATATGGAGACAGTTTTAGTCTCCAGTTTTAGTATCCTATTATAGTCTAGATACTAAAGCCAGCCACAACATTCCTTAAGCCAAAGCCTAATCAGAGCAAGGCCCTAAGTCTCTTCAAGTTCATGAAAGCTGAGAGAGGTGAGGAGAAAAATTGGAAGTTAGCAGAGGTTAGTTCGTGAGGTTTAAGGAAAGAAGCCATGTCTATAACATAAAAATGCAAGGTGAAGCAGCAAGTGCTGATATGGAAGGTTCGCCAAGTTAGCTAGAAGATCTAACTAAGACAACTACTGAAGGTGGCTACACTAAACAACAGATTTTCAATGTAAATGCGAAAGCCTTCTAGTGGAAGAAGATGGCATCTAGGACTTACGTAGCTAGAAAGGAGAAGTCAATGCCTGACTTCAAAGCTTCACAAGACAGGCTGACTCTCTTGCTTGGGTCTAATGAAGCTGGTGACTTTAAGTTGAAACCAGTGCTCATTTACCATTCTGAGAATTTTCGGGCCCTTAAGAATTGTACTAAATCTATTCTTCATGTGCTTTATAAATGGAAGAACAATGCCTGGTTGACAACATACTTGTTTTTAGCATGGCTTACTGAATATTTTAAGCCCGCTGTTAAGACCTACTGCTCAGAAAAATATTTCAAAATATACTACTCATTGACAGTGCACCTATCACCCAAGAGTTCTGATGGAGATGTACAAGAGGATTAATGTTGTTTTCATGTCTGCTAGCACAATATCCATTCTTCAGCCATGGATCAAGGAGTAAGTTCACCTTTCAAATCTTATTGTTTAAGAAATACATTTTGTAAGGCTTTAGATGTCATAGATAGTGGTTGTTCTGATGGATCTGGGCAAAGTAAACTGGAAAACTTCTGGGAAAGATTTGTCATTGTAGATGACATTAAGAATATTAATGATTCATGGGAGAAGGTTAAAATATCAACATGAACAGAAGTTTGGAAGAAGTTGGTTTCAATCTCATGGATGACTCTCAGGGGTTCAAGACTTCAGTGGAGTAAGTAACACTAGATGTGGTGGAAATGGCAAGAGAACTAGAATTAGAAGTGGAGCCTGAAGATGGGACTGACTTGCTGCAATCTCATGATCAAACTTGAAGAGTTAAAGAGTTGCTTTTTATAGATGAGCAAAGGCAGTGATGTCTTGAGATGGAATCTACTCCTGGTAAAGATACTGTGAACATTGCTGAAATGACAACAAAAGATTCAGAATTATACATACACTTAGCTGATAAAGCAGTGGCAGGGCTTGAATGGATTGTGTACAATTTTGAAAGAAATTCGACTTTGGATGAAATGCTATCAAACAGCATCACGTACTACAGATAAACTTTTTTTGCAGAAGGAAGAGTCAGTCGATTTGGCAAAGTTCCATGTTGTCTTAGCTTTAAAAATTGCCACAGACACCCCAGCCTTCAGCAACTGCCACTGTAATCAGTCAGCAGCCATCTACATCGAGGATGTGGAAGAAAGCCATCTACCCTCTCTATCAGCAAAGATATTACAGCTCACTGAAGGCTCAGATGTTCATTAACACTTTTTAGCAATAAAGTATTTTAAATCAAGATATGTACATTTTTAAAGACATAATGCTGTTACACATTTAAAAGACTATAGTGTAGAATAAACATAACTTGTACATGCACTGAAAAACAAAAAAATGTGTGTGACTTGCTTTATTGTGGTATTTATCTCATTGCAGTGGTTTGGAACCAAACACGAATGTCTCTGAGGTGTGCCTGTACAATAGTGTTAGTTAAAGAGGATGGCAGTTGATGCTGGATGGTTGTAATCTGTGATTGAACAAAAAAGCCACAGGATGAAGAAGAGATCTAGAAGGTGTGGTTCCTAGACCTTTATCTTTCATATACCAGTAATAGTTCAAAAAAAGATTTGGGGGAACTAAATAAGACCATTAAAAACATCACAATCTTTTATCAATCTAATTTTTATAAAAGAAAGAAAATATTTTTTCACATGAATTTAGGAGGCCATAATGACAGGATAAAGGATGGTTCGTCCTGAGGGCAGCATTTTTGATATGAATGGATTCTAAGTCTATCCTTTCTGGAGCAGATTTACGAATTTGCATTGGGAAGCCATTGGTACAATATATGTGGTGCCTCCTCTGCCTCCCTCTCCCAGTAAATCTAGTATGTTATTGTCTTTATTTATTATTAGTATTTTTGAGACAGGGTCTCGCTCTGTCACCCAGGCTGGAATGCAATGGTGCAATCTTGGCTCACTGCAACCTCTGCTTCCTGGGTTCAAGCTATTCCCGGGCCTCAGCCTCCCGAGTAGCTGGACCTAAAGGCAAGTGCCACTACGCCCAGCTGATTTTTGTACTTTTAGTAGAGATGGGGTTTCCCCATGTTGGCCAGGCTGGTCTTGAACTTCTGACCTCAAAGTGCTGGGATTATAAGCATGAGCCATAGCACCGGCCTTGTCTTTAAAACTAACTTTTGTTTATAAAACATCTTTCCTCAGGGTCCCAAATATGAGGTTTCAGGAAGTTTGGTAGATCCAAATATATATAATGGAGCAGGTTAAAAATAATCACTTGGTGGAGAATTGCTTGTGGAACATTCTTCCTGGTGAGAGCAGCACGTGTGCTGAGGAGAGGGAGATTGTGGAAGTAATAATAGCTCCGTGAAATTATAGTTAAATTATCACACATGGCCAGGAGAAAAGCCATGAATTATTTATTCCTTGGCATTTCGAGGTAAATTCAGTACCCAATCCAGGAGTCTGATTATTCTCCAAGTCCAATTATCCTGGTGATGTAGACAATCCTAACTTTGCAGAGGAGCTACTGAAATTCTAGAATCTTCTGTTTTCTTTTTATGCTGCCTGCCTCATCCATAATGGAGATTGGAAGGAGGGTTTGACTTTATCACCAAAGCTGCATGAACTGGGCAAACTCAAAACTGGGCAGACCTCAAGGAAGGGGGCTGGCTTGGAGCCAGATCAGATTCAGAAATAAAATAGAAAGGCACTTTACATGGATATATTGTGTGATGGTAAAAAAAGAAATAAAAAAAATTAGAAGACACTAACTGTGCTGTGGTCCATTGCAGCACAGGCTCAAATAGGATGTTTACAAATGGAACCTGAAAATTTATTGTACGGAAACAGTTTTTTTGCTGACTTAGGAAAGAATAAGAGACTAACTATACAGGCTCAACTAACAACAACAAAAATGTATTATGCATTAAAATCAGTTTTGATTTTTAAAAATAAATAGCTCTTAAGCAGACACTGAAATTAACAGATTTCATTGCCAAAATGATTAAAATTTCCCATCTACTCACCACAAAATATTATTCTTTATCTATAGCATATGTTTCAATTGGTTCTGCAATTATATTTGGTAGTCATTTTTTCCCCAACAACTGTTCTTTTAATTTTGAAAATATTGTCCTTGTTCAATTTTTTTTTTCATTTGTGTGCTCTACAAGAAGTAGATATTTCTAAGTTCTCAGGAAAATCTTCTACAGGTTAAAATAACACTATGATAATGCTAATGAAAACACTAAGAAAAAAACATTTCCACAGAAAGTACTCTATGTCATCAGTCTCTAAGAAAAAAAATCAACAACATCACTTATAAAACATATTTTAAAAAATACTACTTAGCTTTTTCCCTTTTATTGTGCATTATAAACAAATACAGAAAAGTAAATACAACATGCACGTACAGTTTAATGAATAATTATAAGGCAACTGCCCAGGTAACCACTCTTGAGGTTAGGAAATTGAACATTGCTAGCACCAAAGGAAGTCCTTCCTGGTCACTTCCCCCATCATCCTTTAGAGAGACAACAGATGTTTTATACTTTAAAACAATAATTTATTGCTTTTTAAAAAGTTAAGCTACCTGTCTAAGCATCCCTAAACAATATAGTTGAGTTTTGTCTGCTTTTGAATTATATCTCTAGCTGCTTTTAAGATTTTCTTTTTGTCTTTGATTTTCAGCAGTTTTACTAAGATACATGTAGGGGTTGTTTGCCCTTCCTGAATCTTCTGCTGGTTTTGGAAAATTCTGTGCCATTATGTCTTCAAATATTGCTTCTATTTCATTCTCTCTTTCCCTTTGTTCTGAACTCTGATTATACTTATATTAGACCTTTGGGTCTTATGTGATTTTCTGTATTTTCCACTCTTTTATTTCTCCATTTGACATTCAGGATTTTATTCCTGACCTATCATCTTCCAAGTTACTGTTTCTCTTCAGTTTTATCTAATTTGCTATTAAACCCACTCATTGAATTCTTAATTTCAGATATTGTTGTTTTTAGCTTTAGAATTTCCATTGGTTCTTTGAAAATCATTTTCTTATCTACTGAAATCTCTCATTTTGTCATCTGATTTCTTGAACATATTAATTGCAGTTATTTAAACATTCATATTTCATAACTTTAATATCTGGTTTGTTTATGAGTGTATTTCTATTTGCTGCTTTAACAAAATTCTATGTTTTTGTTAAAAAAATGTTTTTCTTTTCAAATTGCTGGTTAGTTTTGATTGGGTTCTGGGAAGTATATGTAGAAAATCATAGGGATTATTTCAGGCTTTGGCTGATTTTTGTCTTCCAGAGAGAATTTACTGTTCCATCTGTCAGTCAGTCAGGCTAGGGACTGATCAACTTAATCGGGTTAAATATTGAGTTGATTGAAAACTGGACTCTGGCCAGGCACGGTGGCTAACACCTGTAATCCCAGCACTCTGGGAGGCTGAGGTGGGCAGATCACCTGAGGACAGGAGTTCGAGACCACCCTGGCCAACATGGTGAAACTTGACCCTATTAAAAATACAAAAATTAGCTGGGCGTGGTGGTGGGCGCCTGTAGTCCCAGCTACTCAGGAGGGTGAGGCTTGAACTCGGGAGGTGGAGGTTACAGTGAGCCAAGATTGCACCCCTGCACTCTAGCCTGGGTGGAAAAAAAAAAGAAAAAAGAAAAGAAAACTGGACTCCAGTCCTCATGAGGGGTCTATTTCCAGTTTATCCTTATTTCTGAGGTGAGACTGTTTGGGATTCTCACCAAAAGCCGGGGCCTCTCCTCTGTAGGCTGTGAACTTCAGTACCCAGTCCTGTGAATTCTGCCCGGCTTCTCAGTCGCTTAGCTTCCACTTACTGTTTAGATTTTCAGCCTCTCAGCTCTCATCATCAAGTTGGCATATGACTTGAGGGCAAAACCAGTTTCAAACTTTGGGCTTACTTATCTGGGCTATCTTCCTCTCCTGAACCTTGGCCAAGTCCTTGCTGCTTTTGTAGTGTTCCAAAAACCTTTTTCTTTATTTTGATTGTCAAATGGTCCATTATTAAGGTATTTTTATATTTCAATACTCTTTAACTAGTTGGATATTCCACTGTCCCACTGTTGATGTCATCTATGATGTCCTGAGAGTGGTGGCCATCACCATTGCAGCCCATAGACTGGGCAGTCCCCAGGATCTCATTAACAGTTCTGGAGAGTTCTCAGGCTAAAGATCAATGCCATATCTATGTATCAGTGTTGACAGTCTCATTGAAAGTGGTATTTCCACTGTGTTTAATGTTTGTCTGTTTCTTTCAGTCTCTTGGCAGTTCCTTGAGGCCTTTGATGATCAGTACAGAGGCAGAAGTTACCACCTCAATCTGGGTTGGTCTGTTCTGAATGGTCAGTTTCATTGTAATCTTCGGACCCTTCCAGTCACTGGTTGCCTTGGTGATGTTATCATCAACCTTTTTTGGAGATAGACATGACAGACAATGAGTTCTTGCTCTGTTGCCCAGGCTGGAGTGCAGTGGCACAATCATAGCTCACTGCAGCCTTGAACTTCTGGGCTCAAGCAATCCTCCCACCTCAACCTCCTGAGTAGCCGAGACTATAGTCATGCATTATCATGCCTCACTAAATTTTTTATTTTTTATAGAGACGGGGTCTTGTTATCTTACCCAGGCTAGTCTCAAACTCCTGGCCTCAAGTGATCCTCATGCCTCAACCTCCGAAAATGTGGGATTACAGGTGTGAGTCATTGCAACTGGCCCTTCAATTACAGGTGTGAGTCATTGCAACTGGCCCACATATTTTTCTATGTGAATAGAATATGGATATTCAATATTTCCAGCATTAGTTATTGAAAAGTCTACCACTACCTTCTGAATAGGCAGTGTCACTTCTGTCATCTATCACTGTGCCTTATGTCCCATTTGTCTGTTTCTAGACTAATACCACACTATGTACATTACTATGGATTTAAAAATAAGTCTTGAGATCTGATAGATCTCAAATTCACCTACCTTCTTTTCTTCAAAATGTTTTGGCTAATTTTGGCTCTTTGTACCGCCATATAAATTTTAGAATTAGCTTTCCAAGTTTCACTGAAAAGATCAGATCAAAGCAAATCAAAACCAAAACAGACCATTTTCGTATTGGTATTGTACTAAATTGCCACTTCACAATATTGAGTTTTTTAATGCATTGATATTATATATTTCAACACTGTGTAGATCCCCTTTACTGTCTTTCAATAAGGTTTTATATTTTTTCCATAGAAGTATTTCATATCTTTTATTAGCTTTATTTCTAGATATTACATATTTTATAACTATAATTGAATTTAGTACATTGATTTGATATCCTTTCAACCCTAATACAACCTTCTCCCCAGTACAATGCTACATAAAAAGCACTCTTGTTTTATTCCTGCTCTCAAGGGGACATTTATTTATGTAGAGATGGGACCTTGCTATGTTGCCCAGGCTGAACTCAAACTCCTGGGCTCAAGTGAACCTCCTCCCTCAGCCTCCTAAGTAGCTGGGAATATGGCTCAGGGGGAAATTTTTAAGATTGAGGAAGTTCCCTTCTAGTCTTAGGTTGCTAAGGTTTTTCGTTGTTTGTTTTAATCATGAATGTATGTTGAATTTTATATCACACTATTTTTCTTGTTTCTGTTGTTTTTTCCCTCTAATCTGTTAATGTAGTGAATTACAGTAGTTGATTGTCTAAAGTTAAACCAATCTCGAATTCCTGAAGTAGATCAGTCTGATATTGAAGTCAGTTTGCTAATTATTTGTTCAGGATTTTTGCGTATATGTCCATAAAAGTAAAGTTGGCTTGTAATTTTTCTATTTTATAACATCTTCATTAGAGTTTGCTATTAAGGTTATGGAAGTTTCATAAAATGAGTTGGGGAGTATCCCTGTTTTTCTATTTTCTGGAATAGTATGTGTAAAATTATTTATTTTTTGAATGTTGGCAGATACCCTGTTGCAGCCATCTAAGCTTATAAATTGTTTTTGTGGAAAGATCTTTCACTGCTGATTCAATTTCTTATGGTTATATGACTATTCAGGCTTTCAATTTCTTCTTGAGTTAGCTGTATGTTCTGTTTCTCTAGAAACTCATTTCATCTAAATTTTCTAATATATTAGTAAAAAATTATTCATAATAGATTTTATTCTTTTCATATTTGAACAATCTACATTTACTTTCTCTTTTCATTCTTAATGTTTGTTAAATGCATGATCTCTCTCTTTTTTCCCCTAGATTAATCTCATTAGAGGTTTATCAATTTAATTATACTTTTGCTTTGTTAATCATTTTCTCTATTGCATATTGGCTTTCTATTTTACTAATTTCTGCTCTGAACTTTATTATTTCCTTGCTTCTATTTCCTTTGGGTTTATTTTGCTGTTTCTTTTAAATTTGTTAAAATTGATGCTTATTTCATTAGTTTTTATCTTTATTTGTAATATTGAATATTTAATGCTATAAACATTTTCTGAGCACTATCTTAATTGTATCCTATGGTTTTTATATACGGTATTTTCAAATGCTATAGTAGTATCAAAATTTTCCTAAACTGATTGCATCAGTTTATATACTGGCCATGGAAGTTCTGGTGGTTCTAGTTAATACTTGATATCACCACTGTTTAATTTACCCATTCTTTTGTAGGCATTTAGTAATATTTCATCATTGGCTTATTTTGCATGGCTGTAATAGCTAAATTTCATAAGTTAATTGGGTATTTGTTAATAAGTTAATTGGATATCCTTTTTATGCTTTTTCAAGTTCATTGCCTAATAATTATTTTTGAGACTAATTTTTAATGTAGCTTTTGGTAATTTTTTTTTTTTTTTTGAGATGGAGTCTTGCTCTGTCGCCCAGGCTGGAGTGCAGTGGCCAGATCTCAGCTCACTGCAAGCTCTGCCTCCCGGGTTTACACCATTCTCCTGCCTCAGCCTCCCGAGTAGCTGTGGCTACAGGCGCCCGCCACCTCGCCCAGCTAGTTTTTTGTATTTTTAGTAGAGACGGGGTTTCACCGTGCTAGCCAGGATGGTCTCGATCTCCTGACCTCGTGATCCACCCACCTTGGCCTCCCAAAGTGCTGGGATTACAGGCGTGAGCCACCGCGCCCGGCCGCTTTTGGCCATTTTTTATTGAGTTGTAGGAGCTTTTTGTATTTTGGATACGAGTCTCTTGTCAGGTCCAGTCTGCAGTATGCTTTCAACCCTTGTGATAGACTCTTAATAACAAAAGTTATCAATTGTAATGCAATCCATTTATAATTTTTCTCTTTATGGTTAGTACTTTTTATGTTTTTATTGTTGCATATCCAAAGGCAATGAAGACATTTTCCTATATTGACGTCTAGATAATACTTAGAACTATGATAGGCCTGAAAGAGGTTTTGGAATATATTGTGAAATAAGAGCAAATCTAGTTTTTCTATTTTGTTTTCCAACTGAACCAATACCATTTATTGAAGACCCATTCTTTCCCCATTACCCCATTAGTGCCACATTTCTTGTAAATGTTCCATGTGAATTTTAGGATTTTTTTTTTTTCTAATTCTTGTAATTTCTTGTAAATTAGATATCCGTAAATGCACTGTCTGTCATTGGGCCCTCTATTCTCTTTGATTGGTCTTATTTGTGTATATGTATATTATATATATTTTTATACATTTTTATATTATATATATTTTTTTACCAGTATGATACTGTCCTAATTACTTATACTAAATTTTGATATCTAGTAGAGTAAGTTTTCCCATTGTAATATTCTTCTTCCTCAAGCTTGTCTTGCCTGTTCTTGGCTCTTTATATTTTCGTATGATTTTAAAATTGGCTTATCAGTTTTCAAACACACATAGACACATTTTGATTGAGATATTATTGAATATCTACATAAATTCAGGGGCATTTACATTAATTAAACATAATGTACATATACACTACTTAACATATTTACACTGTTGAGAATTCTAATACATCAACATGGCAAATATCATTATTTATTTAGGTTTTCTTTAACTTTTCCAATTATTGATTCCAAAAATACAATTGACTTTTGTATCTTAACATTGTATCCAACAATCTTGATCAATTCATGTATTAATTCTAATAATTTGTAGATTGTTTGGGGCTATGCAGCCTTGTAAAACTCACTTATTAACTCATAATTTATCTAGAACCTTTTGGATTTTCCACGGATACAATCATGGTGTCTAAATAATGATAGTTTATTTCTTCCATACATTTATTTATTTACCTATCTTACTTCACAGCCTGGGGTCTCCAGTACAATGCAGAACTGCAGTGGTGATGACAGGCATCTTCAACTTGTTCCTAATCTTTCAGCATTTTACTATTCAGCACAATGTTTGATGTGGGAATTGGGTAGATACTGTTTATCCTGTGTAGGAAATTCCCTTCTATTCCTGTTTTGCTAAGAGCTTTATTTGTGTGCAGATATAAATAATGAGTTTTTTAAAAAAATGTATTTCAATAGCTTTTGGGGTATAAGTGGTTTTTTGTTACATGGATGAATTATATACTGGTGAATTCTGAGATTTTAGTGTACCCACCACCTGAGTAGTGTACATTGTACCTAATGTATAGTTTTTTTTTATCCCTAGCTCTCCTCCCATCTCCCCCTTCTGAGTCTCTAAAGTCCATTATATCACTCTGTATGCCTTTGTGTATTCATAGCTCAGTTCCCACTTATAAGTGAGCACATATAGTTTTTGGTTTTCCACTTCTGTGTTATTTCACTTAGAATAATGGCCTTCAGCTCCATCCAAGTTGCTGCAAGAGACATTATTTCATTCCTTTTTATGGCTGAGTAATATTCCACGGTGTATATATACCACACTTTCTTTATCTGCTCATTAGTTGATGGGCACTTAAGTTTGTTCCACATCTTTGCAGTTGTGAATTGTGCTGCTATAAACATATGTGTGCATGTGTCTTTTTCATATAATGACTCCTTTTCCTTTGGGTAGATACCCAGCAGTGGGATTGCTGAATCAAATGGTACATCTACTTTTAGTTCTTTAAGGAATCTCCATACTGTTTTCCATAGAGGTTATACTAATTTTCATTCCCACCAGCAATGTATAAGCCTTCCCTTTTCTCCACATCCATACCAACATTTATTGTTTCTTGACTTTTTAATTATGGCCATTCTTGCAGGAGTAAGGAGGGTATCTCATTGTGGTTTTAAGTTGCATTTCCTTGATGCTCAGTGATTTTGAGCATTTTTCATATGTTTGTTGGCCATTTATATATCTTCTTTTGAGAAATATCTATTCTTGTCCTTTGCCCACTTTTTGATGGGATTTTTTTTCTTGCTGATTTGTTTGAGTTATTTGTAGATTCTGGATACTAGTCCTTTGTCAGATGCATAGTCTGCAAATATTTTCTCCCATTCTGTGGGCTGTCTGTTTACTCTGATGATTATTTCTTTCGCTGTGCAGAAGCTTTTTAGTTTAGTTAGGCTCCATTACTTATTTTTGTTTTTGTGCCTTTGCTTTTGGGGTCTTAGTCATGAATTCTTTGCCAGGCCGATGTCTAGAAGAGTTTTTCCAATATTGTCTTCTAGAATTTTTGTGGTTTCAGGTCTTAGATTTAAGTCTTTGATCCATCTTCTGTTTATTTATTTATTTTTTTACAAGATGAGAGATAGAGATCCAGTTTTATTTTTCTACATGTGGCTTGCCAGTCCCACGCCATTTATTAAATAGGGTGTTCATTCCCCAGTTTATGTTTTTGTATGCTTTGTTGAAGATCAGTTGGTTGCAAATATTTGGCTTTATTTCTGGGCTCTCTATTCTGTTCCATTGGTCTACTTTTTTTTTTTTATACCAGTACCATGTTATTTTGATAACTATAGTTTTGTAGTATAATTTGAAGTCTGGTGATGTGATACTCCCAGATTTGTTCTTTTTGCTTAGGATTGCTTTGGCTATTTGGGCTCTTTTTGGTTCCATGTGAATTGTAGGATTTTTTTTTCTAAGTTTGTGAAAAAATTAATGCTTATGTTTGATGGGGATTGCATTGAATCTGTAGATTGCTTTGGGCAGTATGATCATTTTCATAATATGTACTCTTCCAATCCACAAATATGGGATGCATTTCCATTTGTTTGTGTCATCTATGATTTCTTTTGGCAGTGTTTTGTAGTTTTCCTTGTAGCAACGTTTCACCTCCTTGGTTAAGTATATTCCTAGGTTGTTGTTTGTTTGTTTGTTTGTTTCACTTGTAAAAGGGATTGAGTTCTTGATTTAATTCTCATCTTGGTCACTGTTGGTGTATAGCAGTGCCACTGATTTAAGTATATTGATTTTGTAACCTGAGTCTTTGCTGCATTTGTTTATCACATCTATGCGTCTTTTTGTGGAATCTGTAGGATTTTCTAGGTATATGATCATATTGTCTGCAAACAGTGATAGTTTGACTTCCTCTTTTCCAATTGGGATGCCATTTATTTCTTTCTTTTGCTTCACTGCTCTGGCTAGGACTTCCAGAATGATGTTGAATAGGAGTGGTGACAGTGGGGGTACTTGTCTTGTTTCTGCTCTCAGGAGGAATGCTTTCAACTTTTCCCCTTTTAATATGATGTTGGTTCTGGGTTTGTCATACATGGCTTTTATTATTTTGAGGTAAGTCCCTTTTATTCCTAGTTTTTTGAGAGTTTTTATGATAAAGGCATGCTGGATTTTGTCAAATGCTTTTTCTGCATCTACTGAGATGATTATATGATTTTTGTTTTTAATTCTGTTAACCATCCTGGCATCTCTGGAATGAAACCCATTTGGATGATGTATTATCTTTTTGATGTGCTGTTGGATTCAGCTAGCTAGTATGAATCAATGCTGATGTTTGTCAAGTGCTTTTTCTGTCTTTTGAGATAATCATTTGTTTTTTTCTCCTTTATTCTATAAATGTGGTGAATTCCACGTAGAATATATCTGGGTGGTTTTTTTTTTTTTTAATTTATCCCTATGTAGACAGAAACTATATTTTATATGATTTCTATACTGCAAAATCTGTTGAATTTCCTTAGTGACATGGCACAGGGTTTACTTTTGTAAATATTCTGAGGAAATTTGATAAGAATATGCATTCTGCGTCTGTTCAGTGCTGTGTTTTATCTATGTCAATTGTGTCAAGTTTGTTTATCATACTGTTCTATTTATTTATTTATTTATTTATTTATTTATTTAGAGACGGAGTCTCACGTTGTCGCCCAGGCTGGAGTGCGGTAGCTTGATCTTGGCTCACTGCAACCTCCACCTCCCGGTTTGAAGCAATTCTCTGCCTCAGCCTCCCAAGTACCTGGGATTACAGGCACCCCCACCGTGCCCAGCTAATTTTTGTATTTTTAGTAGAGACGGGGTTTCACCATCTTAGCCAGGCTGGTCTTGAACACCTGATCTTGTCATCCATCCACCTCTGCCTCCCAAAGTGCTGGGATTACAGGTGTGAGCCACCATGCCTGGCCCAAATTATTTATATTTGTATTGATTGTTTTTGTATATTTATTGAGAGATGTGCAGAATTGAGAGGTATATGTTAAAATCTTCCACTTAGATGATAGGTTTTTGTGTTCCCTTTTTCTTCTATTAGTTTTAGCTTTATGCCTTTTTGGAACATGTGATATAGTGCATACAAATTTAAATAGTTTCATGTTTCCTGTTATACTTACCAGTGCTTTTAAAAAGCAGTTTTATTGAGATATAATTCATATAACATGAAATTCATCTTTTTAAATTGTACAAGTCAATGGTTTTAGTATGTACACAGAGTTGCACAACCATTAACAGAATCTAATTTTAAACATTTTTATCATCCCAAGAAGAAACTTCATACCCGTTAATAATCACTTCCTATCCTTTTCCCCACGCCTCCTTACCTACTACCCTTGGAAACCACAAATCTACTTTCAGACTTTATAAATTTGGCTATTCTGGACATTTATATAAGTGGAATAATACAATATATGGTCTTTTTTGACTAGTTTCTTTTACTTAGCATAGACTCATGTTGAATATATACATAGACATTAATTCAAAAAGTGCCTTATCTCAGACTACTTGGAAGGAAGTGAACATAATTTTATTGGAAAGCTTAGATGTCTCAAAAAATAGGAGTAATTGTGTTGTAGATGCTGATATTTTAAAAGTTGGAATAAAATTGAAATGTGAAAATGGAAATTTCATGTATTTTAAATCTGTATGTTTAATTCCAATGAAGTGTTATAAATAAATATAGGATAGTGTTACCTAGTTAAATATTTTAGTTGAGCAAAACATCTTTGGGATTCTCATTATTTGAAAAATGGAAGATCACCTTATATTGGAGCATGTCAGCATATCTAACACGCCTGTTAACTAGATCATCTCTCTACATAATTCTTTTCAATAATACAGGGTAAAAAATATGATCATAGGAGTGCACCCCATGTATGTGAAGGGGACGCTCACGTACTCTAAAACCTCTAGGCTAAGAGCCACTGTTTTGGTAGCTCCTCATATGGGATTGAACATTTATCATTGGTGAACACAGAGCTAAATGTTTTTCATGCATTTTTCTGGTTCAATCAACATAGTGCCTCAATTAAGTAGATAGTTTATTTTGTATCACCTCCATTTCACATGCCAAGAAAGAAAGGTTTAAATAGGTTAAATAACTTGCAAAAGATTTTACAATCATTTAATCATTAGGAAAATGTAAATCAAAACTACAATGAGATACCATCTTAAATTTAAAAGGATAGCTACTATCAAAAAAACAAAATAACAAGTGTTGGAGAGGATATGGAGAAATTGGAACCCTTGTGCACTGTTGGTAGAGATGTAAAATGACATAGCCACTGTGGAAAACAAGTGTAGAAACTCCTCAAGAATTGAAAATAGAATTAGCATATGATCCAGCAATTCCATTTCTGGGTATATGCCCCCCAAAATTTGAAAACACGGTCTCAAAGAGATATTTGCACTCCCATGTCTATAGTAGTATTATTCACAATAGCTAAAATGTATAAGCAACCTAAATGTTCATTGACAGATGAATAGATAAGCAAATGTGGCATATCTATACAATGGAATATTACTCAGCATTAAAAGGAAGAAAATCCTGATATATGGTGTAACATGGATGGACCTTGAGGATATTAGTCTTAGTAAAATAAGCCAGTCACAAAAACAAAGAAGTACTGTATAATTCCACTTAAATAAGGTACTTAGGTTAGTGAAAATCATAGAAACAGACAGTAGAATGATGGTTGCCAGAAGCTGGGATATGGACAAAACGGGAATTATTTGTTTAATGGGTGTAGGCTTTCAGTTTTAAAAGATGAAAAGAGTTATAGAGATGAATGGTGTTGAGGGTTGCACATTATGACCGTATTTAATACTGTTGAACTATAAATACACTTAAAATAGTTAAGATGGTAAAATTTGTGTTACGTGTATTTTGACACAATAAAAAATCATATTACAAAAAAGGCTGCCCAGTCAATAGGTAGTTCCAGGATTTGAACTCTGATCCTATGTTGTTCCTTGCTTCTTTGTCTTTGCTCAAGCTGCCTTCTCTGCCCCGATGTCATTCCCTGCCTAAGCTCATCTGGCTAACTCCTTTCTTCCTTTAGGACCCTGGTAAAACGTTTCCTGCTTAACCTCCTTCCTCACACTAACCAGTGTGTACTTGTTGTGTACTTCCATAATTGTGCTCACAACGTTGTATCTGTAACCTTTATATTAAAAAACCAAACTTGTGAGATATCAGAAAATAACTTCATTTATTTTTCCCTCAATGTGGCTGCTCCAGTTCATTCTGTAGGGCTGTTCTTCCCTGCCCTTAGATGAAATCACAGGTAATTCTCTGTCTCTTCTATTTATTTTCAGGCAATGAAAATTCTTCTTGTCTCTTTAGTCTTTCAAATAGTTCACTAATGAAATTGCCCATAGAATTAGCAGTAACAATTCTAATGTCTTTAAAAAATTATTGAATAGCTTTATTCTTCCATAGTTTTCTTGAGGTATATAGCATAAAATTCAGCCTCTGTAACTGTGCAATTTTATGATGTTTAGTAAATTTATAAAGTTGTGCAACCATCAACAAAATCCAGTTTCAGAACATTTCCATCACCCCAAAAAGTGCCCTCATGCCCATTTGCAGTCAATCTCCAACCTCCAGCTCCAGACACTCATCTACTTTTTGTTTATATTTTTGCCTTTTCTAGAACTTTTATATAAATGGAACCATATAAATGACATATTTTGTGTTTTGTGTCTGGTTTCTTTTACTTAGCACAATGATTTTGGGGTCCAACAGTTGCTATGGTTTGATGTTTGTGTCCCTCTAAGATTTATGTTGGAAACTCAACTTCCAAGGTGATAATGTTAAGAGATGGGGCCCTTTGGGGAGTGATTAATGCCCTTATAAAAGAGGCTTTAGAGAGCTGCCTGTCTCTTTCATCTCTTCCACCATGTGAGGACACACCACTAATCCCTCCAGAGGATGCAGCAACAAGATATGGCAGAGAGCAAACCCTCATCAGACACCAAACCTGCTGGCACCCTGATCTTGAACTTCCCAGCCTCCAGAATTGGGAGAAATACATTTCTATTATTTATAAATAACCCAGGCTGTGGTATTTTGTTATAGCAGCAGGAATGGACTAAGATATCCATATCTTATATATCTGGGGTGTGTGTATATCTGGTGTAGATATGTATTAGTATATATATATACTGATCGTACTTTGCTCCTTTCTGTTGCTGAATGGTATTCTATTGTATACCACATTGTGTTTATCCAGTCACCAGTTCATGCATATTTGGATTATTTCCAGTTTGGGGCTCTTCTGAATAATGCTACTATGCCTGCTTGTGTAAAAGTCTTTGTGTGATATGGTAAGTTCAACTCTATAAAAAACTGCCAAACTATTTTCCAAAGCTGCTGTACTATTTTACATTCCCTCCAGCAATGGAGGAGTGTTCTCCACATCCTTACCAACAGTCGTTATTGTCTTCTTTATAGTCATTCTAGTGAATATGTAATAGTACCTCATAGTGATTTTATTAGCACTTTTTAAGTGACAAATGATGTTGAGCATCTTTTCCTGCACACATTAGTCATTCATATACCTTTCCTAGTGATGCATCATTTCAAATAATTTGCCCATTTGTTAATTGTGTTGTTTTCCTTTTGAATTGTGTGTGTATGTATATATATATAAATATAGATATATAAAAAATACATAAATGTGTATATATAAAATAAAATAATGATAAAATATGATAATGATAAAATAAAATAAAATATAAAAGACATTTAACCTATGTATGTATATAGGTTAATATATATGTATATAGGTTAAATGTCTTTTATCAGATTTAAGTTTTTCATATATTATTTCTCAAACTTTTTGTGGTCTTAATGGTGTCTTCTGTAATGTTGATGAAGTCCAATTCATTATTTCTTTCCTTTACAGATCATGCTTTTGGTGTCATATCTAAGAAACTGAAGAACCATCAGAGGGATAAGAAGAAAACCAGAAAACGTGTCATGAAACCCCAGAGAAGGTAAAGTATTAGGAAGAAAGGTATGAATAAGCACTGGTGTCAAAACCTGCAAAATGTCCAAAAAGGATGAATAAGGCAAAAAGGTCACTAAATTTGGGGAATAATAATAATAATAATAATAATAATAATAATAATGACTAGCTATTGATATTATTGAAAGCTTATTTTATGCCAGGCCCTATACTAAGTATGATCTCACTTCTAGTTTCAGTAACTAGGTAGAGGAAGCTCAGTATTATTAATATTATCAACATTTCCCCCATGCCTCTAAACATGTTGGTCTCAGAGTGTGTAACATAAGATTTGGAGGTGAGAAATTCTCTTTAGGCTTGGGTTCCACAATGTTTTGGTTTGGAGCAGACCACTTACCTTTCCTGAACCTGTTATTATGTGTAAGAATAGTCATTACCAATTTGTAGTTGGGGCTGTTGCAGGAGATGATACATGCAAAGCACTCAGCATTGCCTAGTCTATAGTGCACACTCAAAAACAGAAGTTGTAATTACTAGTTGTCATTTTCAGCTAGAGATTTAAAAATGTTTTTAAAACTGTTACACTCTATAGAATATATTATTTTAATTTTTAAAATCCTAAATATTTTGCTCATAAAAAAGTAACTTTCCTCCTTTCCCATCATCCAAAGAAAATAACCAATGCTTCTTTTTTAATGGCTTTATTAAGATATGATTCACATACCATACAATTCTCCCATTTAAAATGTACAAGTCCGTGGTGTTTAATACATTCACAGAATTGTGCAACCATCACCACAGTTTATGTTAGAACATTTTCATCACCCCCAAAAGGAATTCTGTACCCATTAGCAGACTCTCTGTGACCCCCAAGTCCCCTATCCCAAGGCAGTAACTAATCTACTCTGTAGATTTGCCTGTTCTGGATATTTCATATAAATGGAATCATATAATGTGTAACCTTTTGTGGTTGGCTTCTGTTAAAGAAAACCAGAGCCAGACAATAGGTTCAAGCTGTGAACAGAGATTTTATCCAGGAACTATGACAACAGGAAAAAAGAGACCTCAGTATGGAATGGTGCTTAATTCCGAATACAAGACAAGTGGAGCCGGTTGAAGGTGAAGGGGTGGAGGAAAATTACTAGAGGAGACATCAAGGGTAGGGAGAATTCTTGCTAAACCTACCTAATGGAACTCTCGCAGAAGGCAGGCTAAGGTGATGAGGAATTTGGTCAGATATTGAGGATAATCAGGTTTTGAAGGTGGGAGATTCTGCTAAATTGACTTAACAGGATTCTTGCTAAATCCGGGCTATGCAGTCCTGAGCACAAGGCCCATGGCTGAGGCCTAGTTGAGAAAAGGACTTAGAGGAAGCTGACTAAAGTTGGTCAAGGAGAGGGTCTTTGTTACTTCTTTCACTTAGCATACTATTTCAAGTTTCATCTGTGGTGTAGCATGTATCACCACTTCATTTCTTTTTATTGCTGAATAATCTCCCATTGTATGGATAGAACAGGTTTTATCTATCTATTATTTGTCCATTGAATGGGCATTTGTGTTGTCTCTATTTTTTGGCCCCTATGAATGGCTGCTATCTTTTGGCTGCTATTGACATTTATGTACAAGTTTTTGTATGGACATATGTCTTCATTTCTCTTGTATGGACATATATCTAAGTGTGGAATTGCTGGGTCATATGGCAATTTTATGTTTAACCTTTTCAGGAACTGCCACACTGCTTTCCAAAGAGGCTGTACCATTTTGCAATTCCACCAGCAACGTATGAGGATTCCGATTTCACCACATTCTCCCCAACTCATATTATTATCTTTATTTTTGAATATAGCTGTCCCGAGTGTGAAGTGGTACCTCACAGTGGTTTTGATTTGCATTTCCTGATGGTTAATAATGTTGAGCATTAATCAATACTGCTTTAATCCCAATGAAGTGTAGATAAGATGTGGGAGATTTATTTAAAGGATAGAAAACAATTGGTAAATGACCCAGTAGCCTGTTGCTGTTGGAGCCTGTTACTTGTGCCTTCAGGGTCTTTCTGGGATGGGGACACACAGTGGATTTACTCATTTCCTTCAGCCTCTGTAGTCTCATCAATTTAGGTTCTAGGTCATTGTTTTGGATCTAATACACACACTAGTCACCTGTCATTACATCCCTCATATGCTGTCCAAAGTTACGAAAATAAAAAAGACAAGTAGAGAGTTTGGTATCCTAGTAAGAGACTCCATAGAAATCCATGACTTGATTTGAGAAAATAGGTGCAATTCTGTGTTATTGTAGGAATCTTGAATCATAGACCAAAAGCCCTTCTTCATGGTCACTAGTAAATAAAGAAAATTCTTCTTCTATTTGTGTTGACAGGGCCAGCAAACTTTGTTTGTAAAAAGCTAGATAGTATATATTTTTAGTTTTGTGAGTCATGGAGTTTCTGTTTCAACTACTCAACCCTGCAGTTGTACTGCAAAAGCAGCCACAGACCATAAACAAACAAACAGGTATGATTGTATTCCAATAAAACTTTATTTACAAGAAACAGGTGTTGGGCTGGATTTGGCCCACAGGTTCTAGTTTGCTGATCCCTGGTGTAGATAAAAGGAGAGATTCTTGAGATTTCTTTCTATAGAAACCTAAAAATGGACAAGGGAGGATGCTTTTTATTTTTCCTACACAGATGTTTTACAATTGTACTTGGCTTCTCACTATCCTGGGTGGGTCAATTGATTGATTTTGCAGAGATTATCTGTCTCTTTCTTTAAAATTTTTTTTTATTGCTAGGACAGCATCTTAGAGTAATTTAAATCAGAGAGAATTTCCAAGCCACCTTTAGGAACAATTTATTCTCATTATTAATGACTTCAAAAAAATCTGAGCTCAATAGGAATATTTAATTTGCTTATTAGTTTCATCATTTTCACTCAGTTTAAGCTCTTTCATGTGCTTCTCTTATTTCTATTACAGTGAAAGTGTCCATAAAATTATACTAGTTATTGATATAACTAGTAACAGGACAGACAGCTAGGAAAATTTTTTTAATACCTCATTTCAAAATCTAGGCCACTATAGCTGTTGTCTTTAAAAACACCCTTTAAGAAGCTCAACTGAATCAAAATTTAGACTGAAGCAGAAAAGTGAAGGGAACAACATTTTGGTTTGAGAGGCTAGGCTGGGTCATGGGCTGAGGCAATGCAGATCCACATCTGTGACCTGCCCTGGGACCCCAGGCTCTGTCATTTGCAGCTTAAAGAGTCCTAGCCAATACAGGGGACTTTCTCTTGGAGTTGAGATGTGAAGGATGATGGCTGGGTGCTAGCTGGACAGGGAAGGACCAGGGCCCAGGCAGAAGGAAGGGCCTGTGCAAGGACATAGACATAAGTGAGAAAATTGTGTGTTCTGGGAATGGCAAGGACTTTATTGTTCCCAGAAACCAAAGTAAAAAGGGATAAAGGGACCGGGAGCGGTGGTTCACGCCAGCACACTGGGAGGCAGAGGCAGATGAATCACCTGAGGTCAGGAGTTTGAAAGTAGCCTGGTCAACATGGTGAAACCACATCTCTACTAAAAATACAAAAATTAGCCGGACATGGTGGCACACGCGTGTAATCCCAGCCACCGGGGAGGCTGAGGCAGGAGAATCGCTTGAACCCGGGAGGCGGAGGTTGCAGTGAGCCGAGGATTGCACCACTGCACTCCACTCCAGCCTGGGCGACAGAGCAAGACTCTGTTTCAAAAGAAACAAAGGGATACAGGTAGGAGAAGAGGCTCTACAGACAGATCAAATCACAAATGGCCTTAAAAGCCCTGCAAGGTGCCTAGATTTTGTTCTATACGGGATGGGGGAAGCCAGTAAACAATTTTGAGCAAAGCAGCGATATGAGCAGATTTGTGGGCTTGGAGGGTTGTACTAATGGAGGCAAGAACACAAGTTATGGGTTGGTTAACGTTGTCTGGGTGAGAGATGACGAAAGCCTGAGCTAGCACACTGACAGTGGGCATGGAGAGAAGGGAAAGTCCAGAATATGAGAGCTATGAAGGAGGAGGCATGAACAGTGATAAGGGCTGCCTGCGGTGGAGAACAGAGAACAGGGAGGATTCTGGGAGGACTCTTGGCTTCCTGGTTGGAATAGCGGTATTGATGAAGAGGCTGATTCTCAAGACAGGACATAAGTTATGTGGCTGATGTGGGGAAGAAAGATGCTGAGTTTAATTGTGGATACGTTGAGACAGAAGTGTATGGCGGCTGGGGTGGGGGGCAGGGCGCAGTGGCTCATGCCTGTAATCCCAGCACTTTGGGAGGCCGAGGTGGGCAGAGCACCCGAGGTCAGGAGTTTGAGACCAGCCTGGCCACGTGGTGAAACCCCCTCTCTACTAAAAATACAAAAATTAGTGGGCGTGGCTTTGGGCACCTGTAATCCCAGCTAGTCGGGAGGCTGAGGCAGGAGAATTACTTGAACCTGGGAGGCGGAGGTTGCAGTGAGCTGAGATTGTGCCATTGCACTCCAGCCTGGGTGAGAGAGAGAGATTCTGTCTAAAAAAAAAAGAAGTGTATGGGGACTATCCAGTTGGATTATGTAGGAGACAGTTGGATAATCAGAGATAAGTGACGGTTGTTGAAGAGAATGCTCAGAAAGTGTTTGTATGGTGAGAGGAGAAGAGGTGCTGACTCTTGGAGACACAGCTACTCAAATTGTGGTCAGGAGCAGCGAGAAAGGGAAGAGAAATAACCAGGGAGAATTGTAAGTAACCAAAGTCAAGGGATGAAATACTTATGAGGAGGATGAAGGGGTTAAGGGCCTCTGATAGCCACAGATAGCAAGCTCTATAAAGGCAAAAAAGAGTGCATTGAATTTGGGCACTAATGGAGAAATGGTTATTAAAACGGTTTCAGGTGGTTACACGAGGTAAAGCCCTGACTGCTTTAGGGGAGGTGGGTGATGAAGACCTCCCGGCAGCCGGTTGAGAACACCGTATTTATGTTTCAATGTGAAGGACAAGAGAAAAGATAACCTAGAATTTGGGAACACACAGGCCTAGGAATGGCGCTGTTTTTCAATTATGGAAGAGGTGAAGCATGTTCATATGCTGTATGGGAAAGAGTCACTGACTCTTGAATATAAAAGAGGAAGAAAGAATGAAGAAAAGGATAAAGATGAAGGAAAGAGAAGAAATATTGACGGAACAAAGACCAGAAGAAGAGAAGGGAAGATAGGATTCCAGGACAGGTAAATGGGTGAAGTAATTGCCTTGGTATCTGTTCGTCACGTATATTTATCTGGTGCATATTATGAGCATGCTAAATAAGTAGAAAATGCAGTACTGATGACCATTGTTAAGCTCACGGTAGCCAGAGAAACATGAAACAAGTATTAAACAGTGCTAAGCAACAAAAATGCTTGACAAAATAGTTTTGACAAGAATGGCAAGATTATGGCACCTTAACCCTTGCTGGTCTCTTCTTGACCCAGGACAAACGATAATCACTGTGTTTTTTTCTGTGCTCTGTCTTGGATGCAGAATTCATCACAGGGATTTAGGCAGCCTCTAACAGTTTATGGGAGTTGGAGCTTGAAGTTGAAAGCTATTTGCTATCCTTGGATTATGTTAAAAATGGTTAAATACCATAAGAATTTTATAGAGAGTTATATTGTTTCCCACAGTAAATTGTTTGCATTTCAACGAAACAGATATGTTCTGTTTCTTTAGTAGTGCCCACACCATTACAATCAAAGCCTCAGTTAGGGCTTATTGAATTCATTCCATTATTTTAGTTTTTGAGACAGGGTCTCTCTGTTGCCCAGCTTGGAGTGCAGTGGAGCAAACATGGCCCAATGTAGACTCGACCTCCTGAGCTCAAGCAATCCTCCTGCCTCAGCCTCCAGAGTAGCTGGGACCACAGAGTAGCTGTGTGCCACCACACCTGGCTCAATTTTTTGTTTTTGTTTTGGTGGGGTGGGGGAGGGAGGGTCTCCCTATGTTGCCCAGGCTGGTCTCGAACTCCTGGGCTCAAGATCCTTCTGCCTCAGCCTCCCAAAGTGCGGGATTACAGGCGTGAGCCCCTGTCCCTGACCTCATTTCATAATTTTTAAGAGATCTTATAAGGAAATAAGTCAACTCAATATATGTAAACACATTATTGTTTATAGCACTTCTCTAAGTAAAGACGTCTGTCAAGTTTATATTCTAGTATCTGACAACTTTGTCTACCCTTGCAATTCAAACTCATTTTCTCTTTAATAATTTAAATTTGTTTTCTTCGTTCTTATGGAAGATGGAAAACAGCTGGTGAGCATCCTCAGCTAATCCTTATTAAATGCCTTCTTAAAAACAATCCTTTAGCTTGAGGACATTAAGCTAAGTGAAAAAACCAGTCACAAAAGGATAACTACTGTATGATTCCACTTATATAAAGTGCTTAGAGTAGTCAAATTCATAGAGACAGGAAGTAGAATGGTGGTTGCCAGGGGCTGGAGGAAGGGGAAAAGAGGAGTTATTGTTTAATGGTAACAGAGTTTTAATATTTCAAGATGAAGAGAGTTCTGTGGATGGATGGTAGTGATGGTAACACAACAATGTGAATGCACTTAATGCCACTGAACTGTACTTTTAAAAATGATTAAGATACTCAAAAAACAATCGTATAGGTATGTAGAGAGGCATGTATTTACCCTTTGGGGGTATCAGAGAAACCATTACCTAGTAACTGCATCTGCTACGGAATTGTTTGCTCTGTTCCATTTGTTATTCATCCTTTCTTTGTGGCTTCTCTTTCCCATTCTTCCAGAAAGTTTTGTTGCTCTTCTCTGGACCATCTTCAAGTCTTCTACAAACCAGATGTAGTTTTGGAAAGTGGCAAAGCCAGTGTAGCGAGGAAGCCATCTCAGAGGTATTAGGGTTTTGTGTGGCATTAAGGTTGCTGTCGTTGACAAACCTAGGGTTTGTCCTCATCCCTAGGTGTGGCTTCTGTTCTTTCCATCTATAAAGGGGGAGTGGGTAAACTAGATGTACTCTAATGGAATTTATAGCTCACCATTATCTTTGGCTTTTTTCATTGTGAGTTTGTGTTACCATTCCATGAGTTTTAGGTTTATGTAATGAAATATCATACATTTGTTTTTCAAAATTATGAATTCAATACAAGCTCAAAGCACCAAACTTGTGAACTTGTTTTTCCACTTTCCCCATCTCTTTTATTGTACTGAATTTCTCTGTTGGAATGTTTCTAAAAGTAAATGTCCTTGCTTTTTGGTTAAGAACTGTGATTTCTGAATGGACCACCTGAATATAACAGGGCGGTATGTCTTAATTAGTGCGCTTTCTTTTCCCACCCCTGTAACACTGAGCTGAGTCTTTACTTTCATAGTTTATCACTTACAATTAAATCTTACAGGTTTCAGGCTTTATTAGGACTGCCTCATCAGTAAAGTAGTTCAGCCTGGCTTCATTTTAAATATCTTTCCTTTGCGCTTACCTAGCAGAAAAAGCCTTTGAATGAAAACCTGGACATTTGGAATCCTTCCTCTGTTAGTGTGTGATTATTGTCCAGTTACCTTAAAAAAAATCATATAGCACAGGTGTGCTGGTAAGCCCTTGTCACCGTGATTTGATGATACCACTATTGGCTTGACTGGATATTTGCTCTTAGTCATCAGTTGTTTCAGAGAGGTGAAGAGGAGGAGGGTGGGGAGGTATTTAGCAGAATAGTGGTGTTTAAGATTTACCCAGTACCTAAAATATCTAGAAAAAAATCAAGAAACCCAACCCAAACTTTCTTGTTTTCTTTCTGAGAAAACATTAATGTGAAATTGACACTGTGCTAGTTAGTAATTGCATGGTGTGTGTCTCTCACTTCTATTACCACCACCTAAAAAACACTCACATGCCCTCCCCCAGCTAGTAGCCCCCCAAGGTAACTGCTGCTATGATTTTCTGTTGTGACTGTGTGGTCTATGGACTTACACTCCAGTAAATTGTGGCTCCAGTTTTGGTAGACTGATCACATCCCAGGATTGAAGTGACTTTGGATCTGTTATTTACTATTCAGGAGTGCTGACCGGGAACACTAGAGGGACTGAGGAAGAAGTCAGATGTGACATCTGTGGTGGGTCCAAGTTTTATCCTACATTAAAAGAAGTTAGATCCTCCTACCACTGATTTATAGAAGTTGATGTTGGTCTGGAGCTTGATGCCATGCTGGCGCCATGCTGTCTGCTGGCCTTTCAAAGGGAATTCTGGCCGCCTTAATTTGGCTTCATATTTCTTGGATGACCCATGTGTTTTGGACCAAATAAGTGTCTGTGCAGCAGAGTTCAGTGGGACCATTTAGCTCTGCGTTACCGGGAAGTGCTGCTGGCCCAGTCCTTACATGATCTGGGTGTTATGTGACCATAACCAGACTTAGGCTTCAGTCCTTGTTAACACGCTGATGCTTTGAATGGGCCTGGGTCAGTGGTTTGTCTTGAAGTCTATATACAGTCAACAAAACAGGGCAGTTGCAGAGTGCCTTGACAATCTCGTCATCTAATGAGAAAGCTGCTTCCCCAGTGTCTGAAAATATGCAGTCAAATTTGTACCCCCAAGGGATATGGCACAGAACTTATTAAATATAATCTATTACACCATAATATTGCTGGACAGATGAAGTTAGAGGAAGCACTCTACATTTCATATTTGAAATCAGACAATGGTGGGGAAGATTTTTATGCTGCCAAATGTATCATAAAGGACATTCCTCAGCCTCTAGCACATTGCATGGCAGTGAATTATACCCTCAGAATATGTGCGAATTAGTGTGTGAACGCATGAACAAATTTAATTAGTAGCTCTTAGATTCTCATTCTGCAAATTCTGTTGAAAACTTTCATAGTCTTGGCATTCCTTGCCGTTTTCCTCTGCCTGTTATATAGCTAAGATCACCCCAACTATTTTGTAGTTTGAAGCTACAGCATGTTTCTCAACCACTGATATTGAGAAGCCAAAATCCAGGAGAGCTTTTCCTGGGATTTTAGAGAGGAAAGGAGGATGACCTCCAGACTGTGCTGAAAACTTAACTGAGATGGAAAGAGGATTATGCCTCTCAGCAGCACAGAAAACAGCAAATTAGGTTTGAGAATTCAAGAGATGAGTATTAAGCAGTAGCTCACAAATGGAAGCCGCCAGTTCAAAATGCAGTATGATATGTGAATCACTGCTAAACTGAACCCTATTGGCATATCAAAGAATATATAGTTGTTTGTTTTCAGAAGGTTGTAGAGATTATCGTAGGTTTTGAAGCAGCTGGGGAGAAGGGATACAGGAACAGTTTTCTCTCAGTGTGAAAGGGCACAGCCACTTAAAAAGGTGTCAGAAAAACAATATGTGCAGAAGAGCAGTCCTTGGGGAAATCCCAGAGCCTCAGCAGCAATGTGGGAAGACATAAGGACCAAAAGAAATGTCACATTTCTGACTCTTTCCTACCCTTTTGTATTTGTTTTGGTCTTTATTTCTTCCAGCATGGCATGTGGAAGGGACGAAGGAAGAGAACATTAATCTTGAACACTAGAGAAGAAAGGGAGAGAGATGGATGATCTCAGAGCAGTAGAAAACAGCCTTTTAAACACCATGACAGCATGGAATCCTCATAGAAGGTATGTCTGCTTTAGACTGGAGGACAATCTCTTTTTTTCTTCTTTTTTGTTTCAATCAATGTGATCACAAAGAGTCAACACAGGTTTGGTAGAGTGAGAAGAGGTAGTGCAGCCTATTTGCTTGTTTGTTTGTTTTTCTGTTATTTCATCCTTAAAGGTAAACAAAACCCTCCATTATATGTGCTTCTAAGGCTTTTAAAAATCAAAGGAGACAGTGGGAAGTCCAGGTGATATGGAAATAGTCTGATATTGTATCTGCAAATCCCCTAGCCTCAGCAGGCACATCCTGGGTTCCATTTCTCTGGTGTCCCTTCCCCTGCCCCGCTTCCCTGTTTGAAGTGGCTGGGCACATTGCCTCCACCTGGAAGCTGATAAGACACCCTCACTGCACACTGTCAAGGTTTTCCAAGAAAAATAGCAAAGAATGCAGTTGTGTTGAGGTACAGGAGTTGCTGACTGGCAGGGTCTCTGAAGAATCAACAAGCCCACGTTTCTGCCTCCTGTCATGTTCCTAAGCTGATTCTCAGCTCAAAATTAATAAAATTGATGTGTTTTTGTAAATCAGCAAGTACAGAGCTTCAGCTCATTTTCTGAATCTCGATGTGCCAATTTAAGAACATTCCCCTCTGCTCAGAAATTACTCTGAAGAATATTTGTAGGAAAGGCATTGCCCAGAAAGTGGTTGTAATTTTGTGTATGTTTGTTCATATTAATGATAATTTGGCTAATATTTGTTGGGCACCACTGTGAGCTTGGCTCTGTGCTTGGCAGTGGGGTCAGAGCGGTGAACAAGTCTCTACTCTGGGGATGTTTCAATATTTAAGGAAAGAACTTGGTTATTTTTGAGGTGGTATTGCATAGAAGAATTGAACATTGAAAACACGGTTTAAAAACAAACGGTATTAAACACTACATATAAGTCCTCAAAGATTTTGCTTTTTGTCCTTTTATTAGGGAGGAGCATTTAATATCAAAATTACTATCTGAGTGGCCATAATTCAAGAGAAAAAAAGTGCAGAGGCTTGTGATTTTAGTAGGAGAATTTTTTGTAGCTATCTGTCTCACAAAGAACATCTGTGGGATGCATTCTTATTTGAAGGAAGTTTAACTGTCTCGGAGCTTTTGTGTTTTTACATCGAGGAGCGTACATTTGAAGGAGAAGTTTCTATCCTCATATTTCAAGCAGATTTGCATCAAAGGATAAGCTTCATGCACTGTTCAAGACCTTCCCACTAGGTTGTATCCTATTATTTTGCATAATTGTAACCATACTTCGGTGCTGCATTGATTCTCTAACCATTTCCTTTGGGATAATCGGAAACATCTCTTTTGAGATTGAGTCAGGAATGTAGAAGTAGAACTAATCAGGTTCCTGTGGCGTGTACCCGTTTCAAACCATCGTGCTCTTGGAGCTTTCTCCATTTCTTTCTGTGGTATGTCCGTTTACTGGAAATAATCGCCTCAAAACAACTAGGTCTATCTTGCTGAGTTTTACCCGATGGTTTACCTTTTCTCTCATCTTCTCTTTCCTCTTGCCTTCCTGCCTCCCCATACTTCAGGAGTTATGCTCCTTTTCTTTGTGACATTTACTTGATGAGTATGACTGTAAAGACACTGTTAATGTCTCCCCTCGCCCCCACCCTCCCCACTCATCTTTGTGTCCTGGATAAGGGAGAGCTTTGATTTGAGGGAACTAAGAGTGAATGGTGAGTGAGCAGGCTGGAGCTCCTTGGGAGCCAGGCCATGCATCAGCTCCAACAAGCCCCGCCACTCAGGTGCAGCCATCTCCAATCCTGAGCTCATTTTTATGTCCCCAGCAAACATGCATAATCTTAGACAAATAAACAATCCTGCCAAAAAGGGCATCCAACAGTTCCTTAAGACAGAGCAACAATTCTTGGCTCCAGGATCAGTAAAATTATCTATTTTCAAAACAATCCCTGTTAAAAAAGGAACCAACAAAGAGGATAGTGTTGTTTATGTAACTTTTTTGTAAGGTTATAAAGTTTTTTTTTTTTCTCTCTCTGGGTACAAAATGGGTACGGTATGTGTTCCCAAGCCTAGAGAGGTTGTTTGGGAAAGCAATGATATCTCTTGAGATTTTCCTTTGCTAATGACTTTAGCCTTTCTCCCTTGTGGAAAAAAAAATGTTGTTTTTAACGTTCTGCTCTACAAGTTCTTAGGAATGGTTGTTGGGAACCGGGTACCTTGGATCATTTCTCTTGCCCCTGAGAGCTGTTCTCAGGCCCTGTGAGGTGAACGGTCAGGCGTGACCTAGCATGGCAGCCATGGAGCTCCTTTGTTGCAGGTGGGAGGAGGTGGCGGGATCCTTGCAGCAGTGACTCCAGCTCCTGACTGGTACCTCTGGCCTCTCCGGATGTCCACCACGACTTTTTTAACCTGGCTGAACACAATTTCTCTAATTGTTTTTTTCTTACGACCTTCTGGCCATCAGCTTCCACTCGTTGCCTGCCAGTTGGCTGAAATTAGCATTACTGGAGCCCATCTAGAAAGAGGGCAACATATTATATGTGTGGGGAGAGTGGAGGGCTTCACACAGCCTTCAAGAAACCTGAAAAATGAAACAAAAAATATAAAAATCCACAAATAAGGGATTCAAAAATCTTATATGCTCAGAGGCTACTGTAGAGAGAAAAGCAAAGATGAAAGAAAGCGAAGGGCACCCTGCCATCTTAAACAAGGAAAGAAGAATAAATTAACGTGAAGAGAGCTTTGTAGAAGGAAGAATGTCCAAACACAGGAATACAAGGCAGACTAGAGGTCCAGGTTACACGGAGTTGATCAGTGAATTCTCACCTAGTATAAGTACCAGTGGCACCATTTAGGGATGTGAAATGTGGGAGACAGTGGGATCTGTCCACCGCACCACTAGGGATTCTGGTGGGGGTCATCCCCAGCATGCTTTTCCTTGGAACTCCCTTTTCTTCATGTCTCGTGTCATTGGCTGTGTCATTCAATGGGGACGGAAACAAAAACGAGGCAGTTATTTGAGTTTCAGATCAGCTGTGCCCACTAGCTATATTTCATTTGTTTATTTTGCAGGGAGTAACTTAGGATCTCCAATGTAATTTCTGATTTTACTAGTTATCACTGAGAAGCATTTCACATCAAATTTCAGCTGCATACCATGCTCCCATCTCCACTTAGGCTTAGATTGGACCTGGTCTTGGGCCCCTTTGGGATCTGAGTGTGTTTCATTTCTCTGTATTTCTTGGCTTAATGAAAATTGTCAGATATGTCTTAACTTTACTCATTTGCTCAGAGATAACCTTCAGGACACAGTGAAAAATAAGGATATTAGGCCAAAGGTCACCTGTTTGTTCAGAATTTCTGGAAAATACCAAAAATATTACTTGTTTTGACTGTACAAGTAGAGTTTTAAATTTTATTTATTTAAATGTTAAAGTACATCTTGCTCTTAAGAGCTGCTGCTTTGATTTTGGAGAAGGATAATTCTCACCCACCAACCATTTATTAATTTAGTACCTACTAAATACTATAAAAGAGCAGAGTGCAGAAAGGGCCTGGTTGATGTGACCCATAGATTTGGGCAGGCTTCCCTGAAGTGGGCTTTGACAAATGAGTAGGAGCTTCCCTGATGGAGACAGAAGAGGGAGGACATTTCAAGCATAGCAGAGCCCCAGAGCCATGTGAATAAAGGGCTTGAGAGGGGCAGCGACAGCTCCTGAGTGAGGGAAGCCAGCCAGATGGTAGAGCGAGAGGTAGGCATTGAGGTTAGAAAGAAAGATTAGGGTCAGGCTTTGTATGCCAAGAAAAGAATTCAGATTCTGTCCTTCAAGCACTGAACAGTCATCTAAAATTCTTAGGATTATGATATGGGAGGTATAGTGAACATTTTGCACCCTTCTTGGCTGGCCAGCAAACAATGATGCTGGAGAGATGGTGGAGAACTGGCTTTCTGTGTTAGAGGAGTTCCCCACCTTATGATGCAAGTAGGCCCCTGCTATAGGTGCTGAAAGTGTAATGTACCCTCTTTCCAGTCTTCCTCGAAGTTCAGGAATGGGCACATGACCTGGGCTCTGCCAATCAGATGTCTCTCCACTCCAGACTGAATAGCGACATGAAGAAGCAGAGACCTCAAGCAAGATCCATTTCTGGAGATGGAGCCATCGGTTCTAGAAGCAGCAGAGGGCAAACACCTGAGGGTCAGGGTCAAGTGTCCACTGGTTCAGGGTGGTGATGGAAGTTTGTGTGTCTCTGCCCAGCAGGAGCAATGATGCTTTCCCCACACCATCTCCTCAGCATGAATTTGGGCATTGCTGCTGGCCGCATAGCTTCCAAACCTGGCTTTTTAGCTCTCCAAGAGATCCAATGAGCTGCCTCATGTTTTAAAAATTTTTTAAGTCATGTCTTTTAAGGTTTAACTTAGAGTAAGATGTACCCTTTTAAAGTTTATAGTTCAATGAGTTTTGACATATAGTTGCATGATCACCACCATAAAATATAGACTATTTCCATTAGGCCAGAAAGTTCCTTTGTGCCCCTTTGAAGTCAACCCCCTCCCTATTCACTCCCGGCGACCTCTAACTTGAATTTTTGTTCCTGAAGTTTTGCCTTTTCCAAGCACTCATATAAATGGATCATATGGCATGAAGCTGTTGTGTCTGAGATTTTTTTTCATTTAGCACCATGCTTTTGAGATTAATTCATGTTGTTGTATATGTCAGTTTATTTCTTTTTATTGTTGTTATTAGATTGTTTGGTTATATCACAATTTGTTTATATGTTCACTAGTTGATGGACATTTGGTTTCTTTCCAGTTTTGGGCTATTAGGCATAACACTATTATACTGTGAACATTCATACAATTTTTTTTTTCCATTTGGTAAATACCTGGGAAAGATCACTGGGTCATATGGAAAGTGTAAAACTTTATAAGAAACTGCCAAACTGTTTTCCAAAGATTATACCCTTTTGCATTCCCACTAGCAATGTATGTAAGTTCCACTTGCTCTGCAGTCCTCAACAGCAATTGGGATTGTCAGTCATATAATTTTAGTCATTTTAGTAGGTGTGTAGTGATATGTCATGGTGGCTTTAATTTGCATTTCCCTAAAAGCTATTAATGTTGAACATCTTTTCATGTGCTTATTTGCATCCATACATCATTTTTGGTGAAATGCATGTTTAAATATTTTGCCCAGTTTTTATTGTGTTGCATATTTATCACTGTATTATAGGAATTCTTTATTCTAATACAAGTCCATCATCAGATATTTGTTTTCCAACTATTTTTCCAAGTCTGTGGCTTGTCTTTATTTTCTTAACACTACTTTTCAAAGAGCTGAATTTTTAATTTTGAAGAAGTATAATTAACTTTTTATAGTTCATGATCTTTTTGTGTCCTAAGAAGTCTTTGCAGAAAGTTATAAGTTATGAAATATAATAATATTGGATAGTCTATGAATATGATTTATCTATTTATTAGGGTCTTTAGTTTCTCTCAGTAATGTTTTATAATCAATGTATATATCTTATGCATTTTTTGTTAGATTTATTCCTAAGTATGTCAAGTTTTATAAGACTCTTGTAAATGATATTGTTTTTAAATTTAAATTTCCAACTGTTTGTGGTTAGTATATACAATTGATTTCGAGCAAATCATCCACTGCATCTAAGTTAGCCTAAAGTTGGTCTTTATTTTTCCTCATTATTCTTTTAATATTTGTAGGATATGTGGTGATATTTCCTCTTTTATTTCTGGTATTGATAGTTTGTATCATCCTCCTTTTTTCTTGAACAGTCTGGCAAAATGTTCATAAATTTTATTGAACTTTTCAAAGAACTTGCTTTTGGTTTCATGAATTTTCTGGTTTTTCTGTGTCCCATTTCATGGTTTCTGTTCTTATTTTATCATTTCCTTCCTTCTTCCTACTTTTCTTTCACCTGGTCTTCTTTTCCTAGTTTTTAAAACTTGATCTTATCAAGAGGCTGAGAAGTGATATTTTCCTAATTCATAAATGTAAAAGATTAGATAATTGATTAAAGACCTTTTTTCTTTTTCTTTTCTTATTTTTTTAAGAGACAAGTCTTCACTGTTGCCCAGGTTAGAGTGCAGTGGCATGATCATATCTCACTGTAGCCTTGAACTCCTGGGCTCAAGTGATCCTCCCACCACAGCCTCCCGAGTAGTTGGAACTATAGTCATGCACCACCAAGCCTGGCTAATTTTTATTTTTATTTTGTAGATGTAGAGTCCTGCCATGTTGCCCAGGCTGGTCTTCAACCAGGTGATTATCCTGCTTTAGCATCCCAAAGTGCTGGAATTAATGCTAAAAATTTATCTCCAGGCACTGCTTTAACTGTATTCCACAAAATTTTGATGCGTTGTATTTTCATTTTCATTCCATTGAAAATATTTACTAATTTATTTATAATTTCTTTTTTGGCTCCAAGGTTATCTAGAAATGTATTGTTTAGTTCCCAAATCTTTGGGGGGATCTTCCAAATATATTTCTGTTATTGGTATCTCGTTTAATTCTACTCTGTTCCAAGAACATACTTGGTATGATTTCAGTCCTTTAAAATTTCTTGATTTGTTTTATGGCCCAAACTATGGTCTATCCTTATGAGTGTTCCATGTGAACTAAAAAAAAAAAAAAAGTTTATTCTGCTGCTTTTGGGTGGAGGATTCTATTAATATTAGTTAGGTCAAGTTAGTTGATGGTGTTATTCAAGTCATCTATATCACTGCAAATATTTTCTTGGTACTTGTTTTATCAAATGCTAAGAAAAGAGTGTGTTGAAGTCTCCAGATATAGTTGTGGATTTGTCTATTTTTCCTTTGATTTTCATCAGTTGTCTTTTATATATTTTGAAGATTTTGTTATTAGGTGCAAAGACATTCAGAATTCTTATATCTTCTTGGTGAATTGACCTTTTTATCTATATTTAATGCTTCTCTTTATCTCTGGAAATATTATTTGTTCTGATGTCTTTTTGACATTAATATGGTCTTTCTAGCTCCTTTTTGTTTCGTGTTTGTATAGTATAGTATATCTTTTCTCATTCTTTAACATGTAACATATATATGTCTTTATACTAAAGTAGCCTCCTTGTCAATAGATTTTTCTTTCAATCTGACAATCTCTACCTTTTAATTCTTAGGTCATTTACATTTCATGTGATCATTCATGTGGTTAATTTACATCTACCTATCTTGCTAGTTTTCCACTTGTCCCATCCATTTTGTTTTTATTCTCTTCTTTTCCTATATTCTTTTCAAGTTATTAGGTATTTTCAGTAATTCCATTTTATTTCTACTATTTGCTTATAAGTTACATATTTTTTTAAAGTTGTTGCTCTTGGGTTCACAATGTACACATCTTTAACTCTTCACACTTGACCTTAAAACATCTTCTATCGCTTCTCTTAAATAAAAAATATGCTTTTATTTCCTCCCTTCCATTCTTTGTGCTATTGTTTTGTTTTTTACTTCCAAACATGTTATGACCTCAAAATATATAGTTACTGTTTTGCCTTAAACAGTCAATAATCTTTTAAAAAGAGCAAACATTTTTTTACTTCCATTTGTTACCATCTTCAGGATTCTTCAATTCTTCGTATAAATCAAAATTTCCATCTGGCTTCACAGTCTTCCTGTCTTTAATATTCTTGTTGTGTACTAGTGCTAGCAATTCATTTTTTTTTTTCTGAAAAAGGCTTTGTGTCATTATTTTTAAAAGATGTTTGCTGGGTATAGAATTCTGTGTTAACTCCTCCTTTTTTTCCTTTCAGCGAATAAATAATGCCACTTCTATTATCTTCTGATGTTCATATTTTTTGACAAAAAGTTTGCTGTATATCTTACCTTTCTTCCTTATTATATAATCTTTCATATTTCTCTGGATGCTGTCTAGCTTATCTCTTGATATTGATTCATAGTAGTTTGATGTGTCTGTTGGGTGTGAGGAATATGTGTCTTAAATTTGCTAATTCTGTTTGGGGTTCTGTGAGCTTCTTAGATCTGTGGTTCACTAATTCAAAAAATTTAAGGCCATTATCTTTTCACATATTTTCTTCTGCCCCAATTCTCTATCTCCTTTCCTTTTACATCTTCAATTAATCCTGTGCTCTTATTTTCTACTCTTTTTCCTCCTGATGCTTCAGTTTGCATAATTTCTACTTACCTGTTTCAACTTCATTGATTCTTTTCTCTAGAGCATTTAGTTTGCTGATAAATCTATTAAAGGAACATTTTCTCTCCAATATTGTTTTTAATGTCCAGAATATTCATTTGAATTTTAAAAATTAATTTCTATTGATCTGCTGAAAGTTTTCATCTGTTTATGGATGTTGTTCGCTTTTTCCACTAGCTTTTAACACATTGATTATAGCTATTTTAAAATTCCATTCCAGGCCAGGTATGATGACTCATACCTGTAATCCCAGCAATTTGGGAGGCTGAGGCAGAGGAGGATTGCTTGAGCCCAAGAGTTGAAGACCAGTCTGGGCAACATAGGGAGACCCCATTTCTACAAAAAAAATTTTTTTTAAATTAGCCACATGTGATGGCATGTGCCTGTAGTGCCAGCTACCTGAGGCTGAGGTGAGAGGATTGCTTGAACCCAGGAGGTCGAGGCTTCAGTGAGCCATGATTGCACCATTGCACTCCAGCCTGGATGACAGAGTGAGACCCTGTCTCACAAAAAAAAAAAAAAAAAAAAAAAAAAAAAATTATATTCTGATAGTTTCAACATCTGGGACATTTATGGGTCTAGTTCTGTTGACTGCTTTGTATCTTGAAAATGTTGTTTTTACTTTTCTTTTTTGCCTTTTGTGATACTTGTATAATTTTTCACTGGTTGCTGAACACTGTGTGTAGAACAGAAGAGACTGAGGTAAATCAGAATTGGGCATGCTTTTTATTCTGTCAGGCCATTACTGTGGAGAGTTGAGTCAATCTAGTCAGCAGTTTAGCTGGGCTTGAGTTTTGTTTTCCTTTGGTTACCTTAAGTGCACCACAGACTTCAACTTCTTCTGGTGGTCAGTGGCTGTTACCTCATACTTTGGGAGTAGTCCAGAACACTGAAGGTTTTTTCTCAGTTTACACATCGTACCTACAGCTTTTAGCAGGTCCTTGTGGTGTGATAGGCTCAACAAAAGTTAAAGTTTTATAAACTAAATTATTACTTTTTTCATGTTCTTAGGGTGGGAACAACATTCTCTTGTGGTTTTCTACGTCTGAAGTGGTTTTCTACATCTACTACACTTGGCGTTCTTTTAATAACCGCCCTTTTCTTTTAAAATCAGTTTTACACTACCAATATTTTTTCCTAATAGAGGAGACAAAGTATGGTAATAGTTAAGGGTGTACAAAATAGGATTCAGACACAACTAGTTTTGAATCCTAGCTCTGCCACTTAGCTTATCACTAACTTTACTAGCTGGATAATTGAGCACATTATTTAACTCTGTCATTCAGTTTCCTCATTTGTAAGATAAGGATAGGATGAAATAATATTTGTAACACAATTTAGCAATTGTTAACATTTAATGCCTGGCTCATAGAAAATGCTGTGATTGGTCACCATTATCAGGTTTGAATTTTATATGAGTAAGCCTAGTGACAGATTGGAGGGTAGAGAGGATAGACTAGTGGCTGGAAGACCAGTTAGCAAATAAATTTAGGAGATCATATGAGAATCATAAAGGCTTGAAATACTCCACAACAAAGAAGATAGAAGAGGCTGACCTGAAACGGCTTGTGTATAAACAATAGTCCCTTCATGTCATGTCATGTGCTTGTTATTCCATCATCCCAGTACTTCTCTATCTTCTGTATCAACCTGTGTTCAGTCTAGTTTTACACAACAGCAAGTGTTTGTTTGGCTCTCTTTCTCTCCCTACTACGTGTGAATTCTTTGAGAGATGGGCCATGTCTGATTCTCAGGAGTGTATCTCTGATGCTTCACAGAGGGTGCAGCACATAGTAGGAATCAATAAGTTCATTGACTTAAACTCGACAGGAAAGTGATATCCTTTTTTTTTGCTAATACATCACTGTTCAAATTGTGTGCAGCTAAATACACAATTGTTGAGCATTTCTATCTCAGTAGCTGTGACAAGCTGAGTAACCCCTCTGTTCTGATTCTAGCCAAACACTGGATTTTCTGGTGATCTTGTCCTATCCCTTGTTGGTTAGCTGGGGGAAACAAGGCCAGAACGGGGCAAACTGTGAAACATGTTGGGGACCTAGACCTCTACCAAACAGCCAGAATGTCCCACTGCTTTGATGCTTTGATTTGTTTGGGAGTTGTTTTTTTTTGGATGAAGTCTTGCTTTGCTGCCCAGGTTGGAGTGCAGTGGCGCGATCTTGGCTCACTGCAAGCTCCGCCTCCCGGGTTCACGCCATTCTCCTGCCTCAGCCTCCTGAGTAGCTAGGACTACAGGAGCCCACCACCATGCCTGGCTGATTTTTTGTATTTTTAGTACAGACGGGGTTTCACTGTGTTAGCCAGGATGGTCTCGATCTCCTGACCTTGTGATCTGCCTGCCTCGGCCTCCCAAAGTGCTGGGATTACAGGCTGTTTGGGAGCTTTATACTCTCTTGCATCTGTCTATATCAGACATCCCAAAGATGCTTTTCTTGATTTAGGTTCCAATTTCATTGACTATTAGTATGCAAATAATCAATAGGGTACCTATATTTACCTGTACTGCCAGTGAGTGTCTCTCCCTCACCATAGGAAATCCCTGTTGATCTGTGCCTTCTGACTTCTTGGATTTATCGGCTTATAGATCCATGCCAGTTCTGCAAAGGTCCTTATGTAACCAGATGAAAGAAAAAATTATGTTCAGCAGAATTCCTTTCAGCAAGAGGGCTGTTTTTGTTTATAAGAATTTCCTTGATAAACGTTTTCGGAGTAAAAATTGATACCTCAAGGGACCTCACTGGGAAGAGAACAAATCTGAGAGAAAAGGTGAAAGATTTGTCTCTGGCCCCTGCAGGAAACTCAGAACCTGGAGCTGAAGAGATGATGGAAGGTGGCTTTCTTTGTAATGTGACTCCTCTTAAGTCTTCCTTCTTATCTCCCACATCATCAGTAAAGTCACCAACTTTGTATCATGCTTGGAGTGAGAAGCTCAAAAATAAAACCTAATATAAAAGGATTAAAAGCAGGTGTTTAAACAAAAACTTGAACATGAATGTTCTTAGCACCACCATTCACAAAAGCCAAAAGACAAAAGCACCCCAACTGTCCATCAGCAGATGAATGGACCCACAAATATGGTACATCCATACAATGGAATATTATTCAGTCATTGAAAGGAAGAAGTACTCTACATGCTACATGTGGATAAACCTTGAAAGCACTATGCTAAGTGAAAGGAACCAGATACAAAAGCCAACGATTTATCATTCCATTCATATGGAATACCCAGAGAAGGCAAATCTTTTCCCTTCCCTCCCCTCCCCTCCCCTTTCCTTTCCTTTCGACAGAATCTCACTCTATTACCCAGGCTGGACTGCAGTGGTGTGCTCTTGGCTCACTGCAACCTCCACCTCTGGGTTCAAGCAATTCTTCTGCCTCAGCCTCCCTAGTAGCTGGGATTACAGGCGTGGGCCACCACGCACAGCTAATTTTTGTATTTTTAGTGTATATGGGGTTTCACCATGTTGCCCAGGCTGGTCTCGAACTCCTGACCTCAAATGATCTACGTGCCTTCACCTCCCAAAGTATTGGGATTACAGGCATGAGCCATCGCACCTGGCCTAGAGGAGGCAAATCTATAAAGACAGAAAGCAGATGAGTGATTGCCCATGGGAAATGTGTAGTGACTGCTTATGGTTATGCCATTTCTGTTTCTGTTTTTCTGATTAAAAAGCTCTGGAACTAGACAGTGGTGATGATTATATAACATTGCAAATGTCACTGAATTGTGTACTTTAAAATGATAAATTTTATGTTGTATATTTTACCACAATAAAAAACCCGTGTAGGTGCTGGGCTCTGAATTCACATGGGTTGAAGAGAGAAACCAGGGTGGACAAGAGAATGTGGAATTAGTGAAAGGAAGTAAACTGCAGGAACACCTGGAGAGAACTGGACGGCTTTTGACTATCTCAGTCGACAGCAGTGGGGTTAGGGCTAAGGCGAGCCAGATCTGTTGGAGACCCAGAGACAAGGGAGAACATTAGAAAATATTTTTAAAATGTGCAAGTGCAGGCAATGTCTGAATAATGTATAATATAGTAAAATCCAAAGTGCATGGGTATTTATAGACGTACTGTCAATCTAAGCTTATGGTATTGTTAAAATGATTTTTATAGTGTTGGGTAATCACTTGATCTATTAACCATTATAGATTGTGGGTGTGGTTTATGTCTGTTCAGTGGTAAAACTGTCAGATCAAAGTTCAGTTTTGTGAATGTAGAAATATGTCCTGATACCAATTTTCATCACCATTACATATCATCTCAAGTATGGATATACAAATTTATTTAATAAGAATGAACCAAATAGAAAGCTTCCCTTGAAATTGACCATGGAGGATGATGCTGGGCAGCTAAAAACCCTAGAGAGGCAGCGGAAGGAGAGGGGCCTTTGTCATCCGAATGCCTGTTCAGCATCCTGGCTCTCAAACAGCACTGGAGTGCGTGACCAGGGAGCACTGCTGAACAGCGGTGCAGAAGGAGGGCCTGCACGTGACCCTGATGAAGAGCGCAGAACTGCTAGGATTCGCCTTTTTTCTTGTCATTAGCCCCTGTTCTCTATTGCGATCCTGAGGACCAATTTATTCTGGTGCCGAGGTCATAGTGACTCAAATGGTCTTAAGAAGTTTCACAGCATTTCTTCTAAGTTTCACCTCCTTCAAGTCTTTGCTGAACTCTGACCTTTCAATGAAGCCTGCCCTGGACTACTTAATGCTACTCTTCCTGACACATTTCCCAGCCGTCACCTTGTAGAACTTTTCTTTTTCCAATAGAATTTATATGAGTCTGCATTCTAGAGAGAGGAGACAGAAAATAAGCAATAAAGTTGACAAGTTACCTATTATGTTAAAAGATTATAAATTCTGTTCAGGCATGGTGGCTCACACCTGTAATCCTAGCACTTTGGGAGGCTGAGGCAGGTAGATCACTTGAGACCAGGAGTTTGAGACTAGCCTGACCAACATAGCAAAATCCCATCTCTACTAACTATGACGCATATATGACGCATATATGGTGCATATATGGCGCATATATGGTGCATATATGGCATATATATGTGTATATTCATATGACAGAGTCTCACTCTGTCACGAGGCTGGAGTACAGTGGCACAATCTTGGCTCACTGCAACCTCTGCCTCCTGGGTTCAAGTGATTCTCATGCCTCAGCCCCCCTAGTAGCTGGGATTGCAGGCATGTGTCATCACGCCCGGCTAATTTTTGTATTTCTTTTTTTTAGTAGAGATGGGGTTTTGCTATGATGGTCAGGCTAGTCTCAAACTCCTGATCTCAAGTGATCTGCCTGCCTCAGCCTCCCAAATTGCTAGGATTACAGGTGTGAGCCACCGTGCCTGACCAGAATTTATAATCTTTTAACATAATAGGTAACTTGTCAACTTTATTGCTTATTTTCTGTCTCCTCTTTCTAGAATGCAGACTCCTTGAGGGGCAATCTGCTTGCCCACTGGTTGTGAGAAATTAACATCCTTTTCTGGGTAATTATATTGGCCTTCTGACAACTTGGACACGACTTTACTTACCTAATGTCATTCAGCCGGTAGATATCAGGCATAGTTGAAGGTCTCGATTGTTCTCAAGGTCATTCCTACTGGATATCTAATTCAAAGACATCTGACTTCTGTGGAATTCTTCTCAATAAAAATTAGTTTTTATTTTGCATGTTAGTGTTGATTTTGAACTTCAGTGAAACAGTTGAAGGTGCAGTATATACAATTTTTTAGCCACATTGGAAACACTAGATAATGGTGTTGCCAACTGTTAAAATGGAGCTGGTTTGGCTAGGAAGAGTCACTTAAAAAAAAAAAAGCTTCCCCTATATAATTTAACATTCAAATGTTAGCTTACAAGTAATTCATACTTAAAAGTAATTCACACTTTGGGAGGCTGAGGTGGGCAGATCACCTGAGGTTGGGAGTTCTAGATCAGCCTAACATGGTGAAACCCCGTCTCTACTAAAAATACAAAAATTAGCCAGGTGTAGTGGCGGGCACCTGTAATCCCAGCTACTCAGGAGGCTGAGGCAGGAGAATCGCTTGAACCTGGGAGGTGAGGTTGCAGTGAACCGAGGTTGCACCACTGCACTCCAGTCTGGGTGACAGGGTGAAACTCCATCTCAAAAAAGTAATTCATGTGCTTATTAGAGCCAGAGTTGGTGCTATTCTAGGATAACTCAGAGTGGTGAGTGGCGGTATTTAAGAGGACACCCAGGAAGGCTGTGCAGCCCAGTGATGTCTTCAAACAGCATCCTTAAAAACACGAAGAGAATAGCCACATTGCTATAAACACGGATAGGTGAGTTCTTGTCCTACATGGTAGCTGAGGACTTTGATGATTTTGTCCGTTTTTCTTTACGTCACGGAATTTACACTTCCAGTGGATTATCTGACCCAAAGAAGACTGTGGTAGTCAGGAAAAGCCAGGAATACAATAGGCACATCTTTTCACCTGGCAATGGATGTGTTTGGGAGATTTATAATGTGAAATTCGTGGCTCTGATACACGGCCCCATGGCTTATTCATTTATTCAGCCCTCTCTCCTCTTCTCTTTCTCTCTCCTCTGTCATTCAATCATTTTTTAGGCTTTTTCGTGTATCGGGCACCATGCTAGGTTGTGAGGAAACTGACATAATTAAAACTTTCACACTATTCTAGAGTAGCTCACAGTTTAGTTCATACCTTGTAGTTTAATGAGTGTGTAAGTTTGTATATTACAGACCTTTGTTTAGATTCTGTCACAGATGTTGTCAAGATTGGATGTGGTAAGGAGAATACTTTATCTTAGGAATAACACGTTAATAGTCTCACACCTGAAGAAACATTGTTTTCTTAAAAATCAGGTTTCAAATACATTAAGGCCTTTCTAATAACAGTAGCAAACCAGAGGGCTCAGAGATTTTCCTATTCCCAAAGCCATCCCAAGTCCCAGGCATGAGAAAAGTACAACATGATTATTGGTTAAGGCCAGCAGTGTGCCTTGGAAATGGGGAAGCAGAATTGTGTTTGTTCAAATTTAGCAGAGAGTAAAAACTTCAATGGCAACCCTTGAATAGCATGGGATATTCTGCAGAGCCTGGAGAGGCAGCCAGACCACCATTGCTTTTGTGTGGTTGTCGACTGGCCCTGGGAAGTAGACAAAAGCTGACAGAGACATAACAGTGTTCTCAAGATGGCAGTGGAAGGCTCCAGCTAATGTAATAGTTTGTTATCAGTGCTTTTTACTGCCCAACTCCTAGGAGTGTTAGACTCTCATTGTCAGATAAGAAACAAGTTCACGAGTGTGTATGAATTGATGGAGACGTGGAGGCTAAGAAGGAGTGCTCATGAGATTGGGTTGAGGACCAGGAATACCAACAAGGCAATAGCAGCATGAAAAAGCCAAGCCAGAGGTGATCCCAGGAAGCGCTGCTCTCTGCAGCTGTTGTTCGCTTTCCTCTTTAGTGCTGCTGAGTCTCAAGACTGTATTAGAAGAAGCAACCATTCCCAAACTATTTCCATAAAACCAAAACTGACCCTGGTTGATTGGTTTAATAGAGTAATTTGACTGGGCATGGTGGCTCACACTTGGAATCCCAACGCGCTGGGAGGCTGACGCAGGAGGATCACTTGAGGCCAAGAGTTCAAGACTAGTCTGGGCAACAGAGTGAGACTCTGTCTCTACAAAAAATAAATATAAAGAGTTTAGCTGGGCGTGGTGGTGCATGCCTGGAGTCCCTGCTACTCGGGAGGCTGAGGTGTGAAGATCACTTGAGCCCAGGAATTTGAGGCTGCAGTGAGCTGACTGAGTCACTGCATTCCGGCCTAGGTGACAGAGAAAGACCCTGTCTCAACAAAATCCCACCCCCCCACCCCAGCCGGCCGACAAAAACAAACACAGGGTAATTCTTTTGATGGTTGCTAGCTGCATGATCAGAGACTTCCCCCTCTGACTAAGTCAGAGATTGGATGGCTTCACTGTGAGGATTCACATAGACCCAGATAACAGTCATCTTGCCAAGCCTGTGGGGCCCCTGAAAAATCCTATAGATAGGACTCATGAGTCCTGAAAGGTCAATGAGGATGCTGTGATTTTAACATCTCCCCTCAGAATCTGGACTTCCCCAAATCAACTCTAACTCTCTACTATTAGCTGAATTCGGTCACTCTGAGTCCTGTTAGTTCTGATTGCTCCGAACGGCATTCTGCTTTATACTGCTCCTAACTGCTGCTCCCCTCTGCATACCCTGTCCCCAGACTCCTTGAGAGAGGATCTACTGGCTCAGCCACTTCCAAATATGAGATCCTCCTCTTGGGCTGAGACTGTCCCATGCCAGCTGATAGGTTTAAGTGCCATTGGGTCCAACTGCCAATGGCTACAGCGGTAGATGATGAGTTCCAGAACACGCTTAGGGGCACAGGGCCCACAAGTGCGACAGTCTCTCTCAGTGAAGATCAAACAAGATAGTCACTCAAAATTTTTGCTGGGGAAGTTTTATTGTGACCGGAAGACAATGAGCCTAGTGTCATGTCAAGGCTGACGCTAGGTGAAGTGTATCACATGCAAAGGATTGAGGATGACCATGATGTCAGACTCCACCTCCCATCATCAACCAGCTATGGGAGCACAGAGCTCATGGGGACACTCCACTTGTCCTCCCCACACATGTCTGGGTCTTTGTCCAGGTAACCCAAATGCTGCTAAGTGGACGGGAAATGCAGGGAAGAGCAGTCCTTGGAGTCACAGTCCCGGCTTCCAACCCCAGGATTACCACTTCCTTTCTAGACCAGTGGTGGTGGAAGAACCTCTCCACGCCTCAGTTCTTCTTGCTGGTGAAATGGGTGTGTGAGTGCCTACCTTGTGGGGTGGTTGTGGAGGCAGAGGGAGCGGCGTATGGAGCTAGAGTGTTCAGGCTTCAGCAGCTCGGTGTACAATGTGGTCTGCTGCTTAATGCCTCTAATGTCCCCTGAGGGCAGAGATGGGGCCCTCAGTCCTCCCTGTTCTTGTGGCTATTTTGGAGTCCCCCAGTGAGGCCTGAGCTTCCCCTCCACTTTGTCCAGGCTGCTTTCTGTGACTCTCATTCTTTTTATGTGGTGGTTTTTGATGTCTTCCTTCTAGCCTGCTGGCCATCTTTTCACTGAACTCCTCTCTCCATCCAGAAGGAAATGTTTCCCCATTATGACCAGTTCTGGTTCTGAGGTGGGCAGAACCCACAGTGGTAGCATGGCTTCCATTTTAACCACCTGCCTCCTTCCAACAGGGTATTTCCAGCGGAACGGCTTGGGCTTTAGTGACACAGTCTCTTTTTACCCCAGAACCTTTCCTTTCCAGGACCCCCAGAGGTTCCCCAGAAGGCTGATTTTCCTATATTTCTTCATCACTTAATGGTGATTTTCCTCGTCAAGCATCTCCATGGCTCCCACTCTTGTTCATTACCCACATCTGAACAGACTGTGGACAGGGATTCTGTTCTCTCTCTTGCGGCTCGGGGGAATCTGAGGAGGCGCTGGGTACAGGCAAGGAGGCAGTGGCTGTGTTGTGCACATGGAACTCTTGCAGGGTGGTGCTTCAACGTCACAGTCGGCATGCTGAAATCCTCCCCCTGCCCAGCTGCATCCCCTAGACACATGTGTAAAGTGCTTGGCCAGTTCCTGGTGCATGGGAGATGCTCAACAAATGATTGCTGCAACCATTATTTCCATCTCTGCCAGGGCTGCTTTGAAATTATTATTCTCTCGTTCTCTCTCTAATCATCTGTCTAATCTATCTAATCTACCTACCTATGTAGTATAAATATTCAGGATATATATACACACATATATACATCATTTGTACATATACATTTTGAATGTGTATATATATACACACACACACGCCCACCTTATATACAGATATTCAGTTCCTTGAGTAATTGCCACTTTTGCTGGTTACTGATTATACTAACATTTTCAAGGCTTTTTAGGTGGTCTGTATTCAGCTTTCATCGCTTTAGTAACTCTTACATTAGGCACAAGTTTGTTGAGGAGGAATTCCATGAAAGATCTTTGTTATTTATTTTGTGTGTGTATGCATATGTAGCTGATATAACTTACCCTGTAGTTAAGAGTAGGCAGAACTTTTTTAGGATGTTGTGATTTTCTATTTTCCTTTGTACTCAGCTGAAATCTCTACTGAAACTTAAAGGACGTGAAATCCCGAGGCCTGCTGTGGCCTCTGCATACCCGGTGACCATGGGCCACTTCTGTGGGTACATGGGGCACCAGAGAACACATCAGCCAGGCAAAAGGAAGGTTTGGATTTAATCCAAAGAAGGCAAAAGGACGCAATCTGATGCGTCAGTTTTCCTGTGCTGATGAAGCCTTCCTAGTGCCTGCTGCCTGATGGGATTGTGTACGCCTTTCATCTGGGAGGATGCTAGTGGGACCTCATACACAAGGCCTGTGTATTGCATGAAGTCATTCATGGATCCTGTTCACACATGTACTATGCTGTGCTCCACAGGAGATGCTTTTCAGTAAGTGGAGCTTGTAAACATTCTGTCAGGACCCTCAGTGGCTCCATGAAAACAGAGACGTCTGAAGAATTGGTGAGGCTTCCTCTGCAGGAAGACTCTTCTGCCGCTACACACACACCGGCAGTTCTAGAACCACCTGTTCTTTAATGATGCTCATTTCTTTCAAAGCAAATTGCTACTATTACGGTGATGACAAGAAGCAGTGTCCAAAGTTGGACTTGCAATTGAGGTGGAATTTCCTGAGCTTTCTTATCGTCTGGCCTGGCTGTCCTGAGACGGCTGCAACTGTCTCGTGCATCAAATATAACCCTGACCTTGAAGGACTGCTGGCCTGGGTGGAGGCCTGGTTGGTGGAAGGGTGATAGGGGGAGTTTGAGCAGTTGGCCTGGGAGCTCCATTCCTGAGCTTTTCTAAGTTTCAGAAGCTTTTATCTCAGAGAATACTAAGGCAGTGGCTCCCAAACCTGGTTTGATGTCAGCCCCGATGCTCTCTATTCACTTATTACCACCCCTTCTTTTTCTTTTCTTTCAAAACAAAATAATGTCCTCATAATTTTAAAAAACAAGACATAGTTCCTACAGGCTGAGATGGGGACTTGGACCAGGGGTCAAATGATAGGAGGCTACAGCTCCCCGGTCAGTGTGCACAGGGCCACCGCAGTGAGAAGGCAAATTATATTGGATTATTTGAAAGGAGTTGGGAAAAACTCCTTCAATGTTGCTTCTCCCTCGACATCAATTTTCTGGATCTATCTGGGGTAAATCTATCAGATTGTGGAGTTTCCTGTTGATGCGAAAGGTCAGGTGTGTGAGCAAGCAGAGGAGGAAAAGAAAACATTAGGTGAGAAGGGCGATTCCCTAAAGGGGACGAAGAACAAAGGCCCCTTTGAGGCGGGAGTTTATTTTTACTTTTTGAAAAATATTTTTATTTTTACCAGCTTCAGATTCAGAGTGATCTCCTCCATCCTCACCTTTGGATTGCTTTTCCTCTAAACACAAGCAGCTCATTAGAAACCTGAGCATGGGGCACTCTGGAGCCCTAGGATTGTCTCTGAGGTGACATCCACTCTGCTCTCAGCATCAGGGGTGTTGGCCACCAAACATTTCTCTGAATTCTGGGAGCCTGGGTGCCAGGGCTCATAAGGCTGAGTCTTGGTGTTTGTGGAGACCTGGAGCAGCCTCTTGATGTCATGTCAGGCTTCAGAGTCTGTGCCAAGGCAGATGCACGGGGGTGGGCACTGGCACACTTGGCCATGAGGGCAGCCAGGAGAAAGGTTACAGCTGGCACGCATCTCCCATGCAGACCACATGGGGGTGATCACGTCAGACGCTGTGCCAGGCAGGAGGCAGAGCAAATCACACATGACACCAAGGATCGAGAAAACGGGTTGACTTATTTCCTCCCTTCCTGTTACTACAGCCTGAGGACAACTGGGAACATTTTGCGGCACTCAGAGAGGAGATATTTGAACCACTGCCTGCACAAAGGTTAATGAGAGAGACTTGCCTTCCTGAGCGGAGAAACGTGATTGTGCACTCACGGGGGCTGCACCTTTGACCCCGACTTTTAGCAGCCTGGGAAAGGTGCAGAAAGGGACACGGAATCTCGCTTCGCTATCCACAGAATCTCGCACCTACACTCTAGAGCTTGCATCGTGACCATAGCGGGCTTCTTGAACAGCAATGGCACCAGGACCTCTGAGGCATTAGAAAGGTCTAGGCACATTTCTGATGTAACCACATAGACTGTCATGGTTTCACTGTCGAGAGTCTGGTGCCTGGATTCTTGTTGGTAAGAACCACTCCAAGTGGACCCACAGCACCTTGGGGCAGTAAGGCCTCTGCTGGGAACAGTTAGCAGCTCCGAGTGCATCATGGAGCCCTGCCCTCATGGAACTTACATGCAGGCATAGTAAGAGCTAATGTGCACTGAGCTTCAAAGCTTGTCTCTAGCACTTTTATGGATTAGGTCATCTTATATGCATAGCAACCTTTTGAGGTTGGACAATTATGTCCCCTTTTCCAGAGATGAGGGTATTGGCGTTTACAGAGGTTAAGTACCTTGCTCAGTACACAGCTAATAAGAGATGAGGCTGGGACTGCATTCAAACAATCTGACTCCAGGTGCTCAGCTGTGAACAAACATTTTTAAATACTGACACTAGTAATGACCCTTCTAGTAATGAATATCCATTCTTAGGTTTTCACTGATGGCAAGATGTGGAAAACTAGGTGCTTCTCTACAGCGTGATCTATGACACATCCAGTTGCACTTTTTCTTACCTTGATTCTTACCCAGAATGTCTGGACCTCAGGAATGACAGGAACAGACTGCAAATCAAATGACTCTACCTTGGTACTTTAAGCGAAGGATGCCCAAAAAGAATTTCAAGGAGGGAGTAGGCAACAATGTTAAATACTACACAGAGATAAAATAAGGTGGGAACTTAAGAGATTCGAGCAGATTTGCAGCAAGATTTGGTGAGCTCAAATTGTCTCCTTAATAATGGGAGGTGTTTTTTTATACACATGGTCCTAAATTTAAAATATATAAAAGTATACGATGAATAGCCTCCACACCTGCCTCCCATCCCTGCACCCCAGGCACCTATATTTTCCAGGAAAATAATATTATCAATGTATTGGGTATCCTTCCTGAGATACTCTATACATATATTAAGTGTATATACTCTTTTTCTTTTTTACACATATGGTACCGCACCCTATCCAGTGTTCTGTACCTTTTTGCTTTTTAAATTGAACAATACATCTGTGGTCTTAGAGTTATACATCCCATAACACTAAGAAAGAACTTCCTTATTGCTTTTGGCAGCTGCACAGGGTTCCATGGTACGGATGTGCTCTAATTTATTTAATGAAGGTATTTTTTTTTTGTTTTTTGTTCGTTTGTTTTTGAGATGGAGTCTTGCTGTGTTGTCTAGGCTGAGTTTAGTGGCATGATCTCGGCTCACTGCAACCTCCGCCTCCCGGGTTCAAGCGATTCTTCTGCCTCAGCCTCCTAGTAGCTGGGATTACAGGCATGTGCCACCATGCCCAGCTAATTTTTTTTTTAAATGGAGACGGGGTTTTGCCGTGTTGGCCATGCTGGTCTTGAACTCCTGACCTCAGGTGATCTGTCCACCTCGGCCTCCCAAAGTGCTGGGATTACAGGTGTGAGCCACCGTGCCTGGCTGTGAAGGTATGTTTTGAATTGATGCTGCAAAAGCATCAATATCTAGTAAAGATGCTGGAAATGGCATCTTTCTCTTTCAAGGACAGCTCTATTCATTCCCTTAGGGTATGGCGAGATAGCTCTCAGGAGAAGCAGATAGGGCGGAGGACCATTTGTGCACTACGGGTTACCTGTCCTAGGTCTGACTGCTCCTAATAAGAATTAGATTACTGCTGAGGGGTTTTCTTACATCCTACAACCTTACATTATGATTTAGAAACTTCAGTTATGAAAATGGCACCTCTTTTTTTACATCAGCCAGAAGAAGCTCCAATCTTTTGGGAAATGAGGCAAGTTATAAACCTGTCTTTCCATCTTTGTAATTCTAGCATCCCTGGAGTATCTTGTACATAAGAGGCATTTAATATTTGTTTACTTGAATGAATGAATGAATGAATGAGGCCATATGGCCACACTGGATTTTTGAAGTAGTCAACAAATGAGGGTTTGTGACTAGAATCTGTCCTCATTTATCACCTGTTCTTCCATCAAACATTTGCTTTAAGTACCAGTGTCTGCTAATTAATATTGGGTATTAAACATGTACCTTGACAGGTCAGCAGGCTGAAATAATTTGTGGGAGTATTTCTTAGTCACTCAGTTTTCTGCCCTCAAACTCCTCATTTCAAATGGAAAAGGTTCTAGATTCGGATCTTACCAGCTCAAATTCCACCACTTACTAACTGAATGACCCTGGGCAGTGGCTGAATTCTGGACTTGCATTTCCTCACCTGTAAAGCAGGGATAGTAGTATGTATTTTCTAAGGATTTTTGTTAGGATTAAATGAGCTAACATATAGAGCACCTAACAAAGCCCCTGACGGATGACAGAAGCTCAAACTGTTAATTTCCTCTTCTTTGTAATTTCCTTCTGCCTCTTATGAGATGCCATGTGATTGATCATTGCTGATTCTTGGTATATGTTAACTTATAAATTACAAGTTTAGGCTGGATGTGGTGGCTCACACCTGTAATCCCAGCACTTTGGGAGGCTGAAGTATTAGCGTCACTTGAGCCCAGGAGTTCAAGACTAGCCTGGGCAACATGTCAAAATCCTGTCTCAAAAAATAAAAATAATTAGCTGGGCATTGCGGTGCATGCCTGTAGTCCCAGCTACATGGGAGGCTGAGCTGGGAGGATAGCTTGAGTCTGGGAGGTTGAGGCTGCAGTGAGCCGTTATTGCATCACTGCACTCCAGCCTGGGCAACAGAGCGAGACCCTCTTCTCCACCCCCACCCACCCCAAATTACAAGTTTATAAATCAGCTTTCTGTGAGTTTGTTTGCAATCTTAGACTATTAATAAGAGTGGGGCATTTGACGATTATCTAATCCAAGGTAAAGTAGGGGATACATGATTAGAAATTCATTTGTGTATGAATTACACAGTATGAACTGTATAATTTTTAAAATTAACAGAATTAATACTCAAAACACATTTTCACAGCATGATACAAAAGGTAGTACAAAACCAACTTAATCAATTTTTACCCGAGGAAGGTTCATAGTTGTAGGCCTAGTGTAAGTAATTGGTCAAATATAATAAAAATCAAAGAGACTTCTGGTGTCTAACAGACTAGGGAGTTCTTGAACTGTGGTTTTTATTCTGTGGGCACATCTCAATTCTGAACCCATGTGTGTGTCACTAATGTGTTTGGGCACCAGATAGTGGTTCTGTGAAAGAAGCAGTTAGACTGATTATTGGCCAGAATTTGGCAATTATCTCATGACTTGTTTTGCAAATGAAAATCCTTTCAAGCTTTCTTAATCCAAAAAGGGAATTTATTGACTTAGGTAATTGAAAGAGAGAGCTGTAGGTCAGTGTAAGTTTTTAGTGACAAAAAATATGTAGGAGCTATTTTTGTTTACAAAGTTGACTTTTGGTTCATTAAAACTAAACTGAAAAAACTCAGTTCTTCATAGGCAAAGTTCAATTTATAAACATTCTATTAATATACTTAGCAAATTTTTAATCTTAGACATTAAATTTTTCAATTTCTAGGAGTTCAATCTGGGTCTTATATCTTCTACATTTCTATTTTAAAATGCTCACATTTTTCTGCCTTGAATAAATGGAATCTATTTATACTACTTAAAGTCCTTATTGACAAGTAATTCTAACATCTGTGACTTTTCTGGAACTGTCTCTATTGACAATTTTTCCCTTTACTATGGGTTTGATTGTCCTGTTTCTTATTTGGTAAGTTTTAATTTGGTTCCAGACATTGTGACGTTTACCTTGTTGGGCGATAAGATATTTTTGTATTCCTCTATTCTTGAGCTTTCTGGGACATGGTTAAGTTACTTGGAAACAGTTTGATCTTTTTGTGTCTTGCTTTCAAGGTTGTTAGATGGGACTAGAATAGTATTTAGTTTAGGGCTAATTTTTCCCATTACTTAGGCAAAACTCCTTTGAGTGAGTCCTCTGCCGGATACCCTTGTGAGCTGAGAGGCTTTCCACTCTGGCTGGTGGGAGCAGACGCTGTTCCTGGCCCCACATGACCACCGAGGGTTGTTCGCTTCTCTTTCATCCTTTTGTGGGGTTCTTTCTTTGGCCTTTGGTAGTTTCCTCACACACAGGCACTGATGAGCTGAATACTCAAGGGGGACCTTCTACACATCTCTGGAGCTCTCTCCTGGGGTCCCTCTCTTCTCTCTGGTACTCTGCCTGTGAATTCTAGCTTCCTTCCCCTCCCTGGATGCCCCACTCTCTCCCCTCCATTCAGGGAGACTCTGGGCTAGCCTTGCCTTTGCTGCAGCCTGAAAAACCTCTCCAGGAAGTGAGCTGGGGAAATCACAGGGCTCACTTTGTTTCTCCTCTCTGGGGGCTCACCGTCCTATGCGTCCAGATGCCCATTGTCTAAAAACCATTGTTTCTTATATTTGCTTGCATGTCTTTGGCTCTTTTAGGATATTTAAATCATCTATTGGATTTTGCATCTGTCTCAAGGTTTTCTTTGCCTCTGTGGCTGCAACTCTCACGTTAGTTTTTTTTACACTAATGGATAGACCCAGGGTGTTCAAATGATGTCACTAGGACATCTCTGGGCTCCACATTCTCAGGCTTCTTGGGCTGATATCCACAGCCTCATGTTTAAGGCCCCCCAGTTTAAGTTTAGCAGAAGACAGAGTGGCCCTCTTGTGCCTCAGAAGCAATGACCTCAGCAGGAGCCTAATTACCTCTTATTCGCTGGGTTTGGTTACATATCCCCTAACCAATTACTGTTGTCAGGAATGGCATCAGCTCCACCTGAGACAAGTGGATGAAAGTGGGGAAAGAAAGATCGGGATGACAAAAATCAGGGAAAATGATGCTGGCAGGTAAATCCACATACTGTTATTACAGTCAGCCATCATCCCAGGAGGTCCCAGAGTTCACATCACTGTCTCTGGATTCTTAGGGTACCATGCCATCTTCGTGCCATGACAGCTTGCTATCAGCTTAGTGCGATCAGCTGTTTCTTTTGAAGTTGAGCCACATTGATGGGCTGATGCTTGAGAATCTAAAAACATCCTGAGGTTTCCACTGTAAAAGCATCTACAGATATTTAAAGACTGATACATATTCACCAACATCCAGGAATCTCTTCGGATATCAGTTTTTGAAATCCCACAATTCTGTTGAGCCTGGAGCCATTCAACAAATTCAAGTTGAACAGTCCCTAGTTGTCTCTGCTTAATGTGTGTTTATTTTGATGTGGTTGCTTGAAGAAATCAGAAATCCAGTTTCTAATTTTCTTGATACACATAGCATATTAGTACAGTCTCCTCAGCCCCTGAAGTCAGGTTGTCCCATGCCTTGTGATTAAAACAAACAAACAACAAAAACAAAAAAACCTCAAAAAAATTCACCAAGTGTCCACAGTCTGATCTGGATGCATTTAAGTGAATTCAAATCTTTACATCCTGCTTCAAGCTTCTTTTGACTAGTACTGAAAGACTGCAAACTTTAAAGGTATTAGTTGAAAATTCACAATTTTGAATACATCAGGATGTGAGTCTGACTTGCAGGTTGTCACTATGTAAAACTACCTGATCGGTAATGAAACGGGTGTTTCTGTTTTAAGGCAAACTTATGTTTTGACTTGTATTTCCTCTCAGCCCTTTTTTCTTTACTTTTTTTTTTTTTTTTTTTTTCTTGAGACAGAGTCTTGCTCTGTCGCCCAGGCTGGAGTGCAGTGGCACAATCTTGGCTCACTGCAAGCTCCGCCTCCCAGGTTCATGCCATTCTCCAGCCTCAGCCTCCCGAGTACCTGGGACTACAGGTGCCCGCCACCATGCCTGGCTAACTTTTCTGTATTTTTAGTAGAGATGGGGTTTCACCGTGTTAGCCAGGATGGTCTTGAGCTCCTGACCTCGTGATCCACCCACCTCGGCCTCCCAAAGTGCTGGGATTATAGGCGCGAGCCACCGCGCCCGGCCTTTTCTTTACCTTTTTCCCCACCATACGGCCCCATTTTATGCCGAGTGAATCGATCTTTCCCATGTTTGTGCCAAAAGTACTCAAATTTTCCCCAGCAGTGTCTAAGCTTGCTAGTCCCTGTGGGAGAGCTCATTAGACAAGGCGCTCATGTTGTTGAACATCCTGAGCCGGCTGGTTCAGGTGGGCTGCATTGCCTCCAGGGCCCTGTCAGATGCTCCTCTCTGTGTAAGTGTTGTTGCATACAGGAGGAGGCAGAGGGGTAAAGTGACTGGCTCGGGTTGATTGGTGAGCAGAGGCCCGTCAAGGCTCTCAGCCTCCTGCCTCCCCAGCCAGGGAATTCTGAGCAGTGGAAAGGGGATGGATTTGGAGCAGACAGATGCGCATTTGCTCTTTGGCTCCAGCATGTACCAGCCATGACCTTGAGCACGGTACTTATCTTCTCTGAGCTTGTTTCCATCTCTAGAATTGGAGCTGTACCACCTGCATGGCAGTGCTGTTTGAGGATTAATTGATGTAATTTTGGGAATCTCCTGGTGGAGGAGTTCTCTTTCTTACTGCTCCCCACCCTGCTCTGAGTGTTCTCAGGGGAGGGATCAGTTCCTCTGAGGAGAGTCACCCTTTGGAAGGCAGATCAAACTGGCTTCTGAATTAGCCAAACTGTGGGCTTGTTGGTACAGGACGCTGAGCTGCCCAGCCTGAGCGAGCAGGCAGTGTTGTGGATGGCCGTGCCGGATGACCCACGCCAGGACAGACAGGGCTCAGCTGCAGACAGTTTGAGAAAGGATAGGGCAGCTGGGCACAGTGGCTCACGCCTGTAATCCCAGCACTTTGGGAGGCTGAGGCAGGTGGATCACCTGGGGTCAGGAGTTTGAGACCAGCCTGGTCAAACTGGTGAAACCCTGTCTCCACTAAAAATACAAAAATTAGCTGGGCATGATGGCAGGCGCCTGTAATCCCAGCTACTTGGGAGGCTGAGGCAGGAGAATCACTTGAACCCGGGAGGCAGAGGTTGCAGTGAATCAAGATCGCACCATTGTACTCCAGGTTGGGTGACCAAGTGAGACTCCATCTCAAAAACAAAACAAACCAAAAACCCAGGGCTTCCCTATAAAGATATTTTAAGGATCAAGAATTTTTATAGGTCCCATGAAAAAGTTTTGCTCTCAGAACCTTGGCAATGACCTTCTTTATATCTACAAGACAAAGTGTTTATGTGAATTTAAGACAACCTTGCAAAAAATCCTATACATTCATTTATAAGGCGCTTTCTTTCTTTCTTGAGACAGAGTCTCGTCTGTCCTCCGCGCTAGAGTGCAGTGGTACAATCTTGACTCACTGTAATCTCCAGCTGCCAGGTTCAAGCAATTCTCCTGCCTCAGCCTCCTGAGTAGCTGTGATTACAGGCATGTACCACCACGCCTGGCTGATTTTTGTATTTTTAGTAGAGATGGAGTTTCTCCATGTTGGTCAGGCTGGTCTCAAACTCCTGACCTCGAGTGACCTGCCTGCCTTGGCCTCCCAAAGTGCTGGGATTACAGATGTGAGCCACCACGCCCAGCCCATTAATAAGGCTGTTTCTTTCCAACTGATTTTTAAATGCAAAGACTACATGAAAAGAGACCATCTTCGTTGTATGGTTTTTGTATAGTTTCTACCTGATAAAATATTTCTGAACAAATGTTAAATAGTTCAAGTAGGACTTCTCCATTTCTAAGGAAACAGAGGGACATTATCTCCTCTGTACCTTAATTTCTCAACCTTGTCTTCACACAACATTCTCTCCTGGAGTCCTGGGCACCAACTGCTTTGATGGCTTTGGCAGACGATGTGGCCTCTGCTTTGCTAGGCAAGGTCGGGTGTATGTGACCCCTACCCCTTCTTTCCACTTTAAGGTAGCTCCTTCCCTTCTTTTCCTTTCCCTGTTTCATTCAGCTCAAGTGGGCGCAGCACTGGCCACATTCCTCTTCCTCAGGGAATATGCCTGGCCAGAAGCAGTCTCCTGGCCCAAAGACACACCTGCTTCCTGGGGACAGCCTGTATCAGTGACTGCTTGGCAAGCAGTATGAAGGACCGACCTCTTCACTCCAATTCACGATGAGTCAGGCCATCTTAGCTCTGAAGCTTCCTGTTGCGGGGCTGGGCCTTTGCTGCCCACTCCTGCTTCTATCCCTTCTGCCATGCGTGTTAGTCCCGATCATCTTCCTCATGCCAATAACCTTCCCTAATAAATAACCTTCCTGCATGCTAAATGTGGTCTGAGTCTGCCTTCTGGGGGGCTAACCTGTGACAACTACTTTCCAGATTTCTGTTATTGATTTATTTTAAAATTTAAGTAAATTTAAAATTTATTAAGACATTTTTAAAGGTTTAGAATATGGTATACTTTAGTAAATGTTCTGAATGTACTTGAAAAGGGTGTGTATTCTGCTGTTTTGGGGGTGGAGTGTTATAAAGACATTATCCTGGATTATTTAGGTGGACCGAATGTAACCATGAGGGTCCTTTAAATGTGGAAGAGGCAGGCAGAAAAATTGTTGTCAGAGTTCTACCTGTGTGTATTAGTCCATTCTCATGCTGCTAATAAAGATATACCCAAGACTGGGTAATTAATAAAGGAAAGAGGTTTAATGGACTCACAGTTCCACATGACTGGGGAGGCCTCACAATCATGGTGGAAGGCAAAGGAAGAACAAAGGCATGCCTTACACGGTGGCAGGCAAGAGAGCTTGTGCAGGGGAACTCCTATTTATAAAACCATCAGATCTCACGAGGCTTATTCACTACCATGGGAATAGCATGGGAAAAACCCACCCCCATGATTCAATTACCTCCCACCAGGTACCTCCCATGACATGTGGGCATTACAGGAGCTACAATTCAAGATGAGATTTGGGTGGGGACACAGCCAAACAATATCATTGTGAGAAAGACTTTACTGGCCATCACTAGCTCACAACATGGAGAAGGCAAGCATCAAACTGTTTCCAAGTAACTTAACTACATTCCAGACCCATGCTTGAGAATAACTATAGGAATACGAAAATATCCAGCACCCAACAAGGTAAAATTTGCATTTAAAATCTAATCAATACTTCCCAGGAATGCAAAATGCCGCCCTTCCTGGATTTTGGCCCAGTGAGAACCATTCTGGACTTCTTACCCCTAGAACTGTAAGATAATATATTTGTGGTATTTTAAGCCACTACATTTGTGATAATTTATTATAGCACCAATAGAAGACTAATACAGACATGGTAGGTTTTGTCTTTAGAAGTTTGATTTGGGTCTTTGTTATATCTTTCATGCCTCTACTCAAAAAGGTCAGTCTTCCCCTAACTTCTTGAACATATGAAATAGCTATAATACTTTACTATCCTCATCTACTAATTATAGCATCTGTGATGTTTTTGGTTAAGTTTAAATGGGTTTTTTTTAACCCTCATTATGTTTTGTGTTTGCCTGTTGCTTTGCATTCCTGGTAAGTTTTGATTAGATTTTAAACGCAAATTTTACGTTGTTGGGTGCTGGATATTTTTGTATTCCTATAGTTATTCTTGAGCTTTGGTCTGGGATATAGTTAAGTTACTTGGAAACAGTTTGATGCTTTTGGGCATTGCCTTCAAGCTTTGTTAGGTAGGACCAGAACAGTGCTTAGACTAAGGTTATTTTTTCGTTGCTACTAAGGCAAAATATTTGTGAGTTTTTAAATGCGATTCTCTGTGAATTACGCATTTTTATATTCTGGTTGGTTCCTGGTCCATCTGAGGACTATTCCTTCTAATGCTTTTGGGTGGTTTTTCTCCCAGTCTCAGGTAGCTTCCTCACTTGCACATGTCAAGCTGTCCACTTAACAGTACAGGAGAACGCTTTGCTGAGCTTGAGTTTGCTATGTAGGGCTCTCCTTTCTGGTACTCCACCTTGAAAACTATAGCCCTCTTGGTCACCTTGGACTCCCAGAACTGCCGCCTCAACTAAAGGAGACAAGGGGTCTCCACCTGGGTTCGCCCTTCTGGCACCACAGTCCAGAAACTTTCTCCAGGCAATAAGCTGAGGCAATCTAAGGACGCTCCCATTTATTTCCTGTCTCTCAGGAATCACAGTCCTTGTTGTTGATGTCCAATGTGTTAAGAACTGTCACTGTATTTTGTCCAGTTTTAAAGTTGTTTCTGATGGGAGGTTAAACCTGGTACATATGACTCCATCCTGGAAGAAAGCAGTGGTTTCATTTTTTAATATGAAGTGGTTTCATTTTACTTATACGATGTCTACAAGATGAGTAGTAATGTCCCTTTTTTCATTCCTAGTGTTGGAGTTTTGTGTCTTTTCATTTTCTTTTTCTTTTTATCTGTTTTGCCAGAAGTTTGTTCTTCTCTATATCAGCTTGGGCTGCCATGACAAGATACTGCAGACTCAGTTGCTGAAAGAACAGACATTTATTTTCTCACAGTTCAGAGGCTGGAAGTCTAAGATCAAGGTGCCCTCAGGGCTGATTCCCAGTGAAGTCTCTTGGTGGCTTGCAGATATCCACCTTCTTGCTGGGTCCTCACACTTTTCTTCTGTGCACATGTGGAGAGAGGGAGACGTGTCTGGTGTCTCTCCTCTTACAAGGACACCAGTCCTATTGGATTAGTGCCTCATCTTTATGACCTCGCTTAACGTTAATTACCTCCTAAAGCCCTATCTGTAAGTAAATGTAGTCACATTGGAGATTAAAGCTTCAGCATGTGAATATGCCACGGGGTGGGGGTGGCAACACAATTTAGTCCTTAACATTCTCTATCACGTTGGATTCTGACTCATTAATTTCTGCTTCCTTTTTCGTGTTGATTTTATTATTTTTCCAACTTCTTGTGATGGATGTTTAGTTTATCAATTTCAACCTTAATTTTTATAATTTGTTTTTGAACTCTAAATGGGCCTTAAAATTCTGTAGTTGTATCAACACATTTTAATATGTAGTATTTTTGTGGTGGTTCAACTTACTCATTTAAAAATATTTCCTGATTTATAACTTATTGGGTTAATTAGAACTGTGTCTCAACTAAGCCCAATGTGGGCTTTTGAATTGAAAGTCTGTTATTGATTTCTAACTTACATTGTGATTCAGATATGCTCAAAATTATTTTAGTCGTTTGGCTTGCTTCATGGTAAGATCAGATTTTAAAAATATTCCATACCTGCTTCAGAAGATTATATGTTCTCTAATTGGTGAGTACAGGTTCATTGTAGTCAATTAGCAAGGTTTGTTAATTGTACTTTCAAGTATTTTACATCTTTACTTTTTTTTCGTGTTTGTGAATGCCATGTAAGAATCTCCCAGTATAATTATAAAGTTATTGATGTAAAATACACATAAAATGCATTTTAAAGTTTACAATTCAGTGCATTACATATATTCACAATGTGGAACCATCACCACTATCTAATTCCAGAACTTTTTCATCACCCCAAATGAAACATCGTACCCATTAAGCAGTCGCTCTCCACTCTCTATTCCCCTAACCGCTGCAACCACAAATCTGCTTTCTGTCTTTATGTGTTTGCCTGTTCTGGACATTTCATATAAAGGGAATAATACAATATGTAGCTTTTATGTCTAGTTTCTTTCACTTCGCATAATGCTTTCAAGATTCAACTACGTTGTAGCATGTACCAGTACTTCACTCTTTTCTATGGCTGAAAAATATTCCATTGAATGAATATATCACATCTTACTCATTCAATGATGGATATTTGGGTTGTTTCCACCTTTTGGCTATTGTGCATAATACATTGGTGTACAAGTTTTGTTCAGTCATTTTCAGTTGTTTTGAGAAGATATCTCGCAATAGAATTGCTGGGTCATACAGTGTGATATTGTGATTTGTAATAAGAAATATAGATTTGGTCTTTGTTCCCATTTCCTGGCACACTGATCCAGAAACCCTTGTCATAGCCAAAGTAACGTCTTTTTGTAAGGTTCTGAGATGCCTGATAGCTGGGAGCTCCTTGGTAGCCACTGGACAGGGGCTGGTTGCTGGGGGAACTCACCGTGTGATTAGAGGGTTGGAACTTTCAGCCCCATCCCTTGATCTCCAAGGATAGAAGAGAGACTAAAGGTTGAGTTGATCAGCAGTGGCCAGTGATTTAATCAGTGAAGCCTCCGTTAAAAACCCACAAGTACAGAGTTTGAAGAGCTTCTGGGTTGCTGAACATGGGGAGGTAGCTGGAAGGGTGGTGCCCCACACGGGGCATAGAAGCTCCACACCCCTTCCCGTATACCTCCCATAGCCCGGGAGGTTAAGGCTGCAGTGAGGTGTAATCACGCCGCTGTACTCCAGCCTGAGCAACAGAGCAAGCCCCTGTCTCATACATACATACATATGTACAAATATACAAACCCATAAAGTTAATGAGCACTTAAGAGATGGCAAAATGGGTTTATCTGTTTTATGAAATTATTAGGTATCATCTCCAGTGTTATCACTGCCACATTTTATCCAATCAAGGACCTTATGACACTGTCTGGCCAAACCTGTGGTTGGTTACCCCAAAAGTAGTGGCAGTTAAGTTCCTGCAAGTGACTACCCCCAACTGTTCTGAGATGGTGCTGGTTGGGATTCCAAAATCAGTCCAAAATATGTACTAGGCAACTTACAGGGTGCTAGAGTGGTACTTGTGATGGAGTAAGAAAAACAGATGTTCTACTATGTCTGCAACAAGGGGATTGGGATATGAAGTTTATGTGGGGTTTAAGGAATACAGCTGAGAGCCAGGGCTAGCGTCTACATTTTATCTTGCAGTGTTTTGGGCAGCAATATAAACAAACTTATCAGTGCCTGGGAATGTCGCAGCTTGCAGGGGAAAACATGAAGCTAGCCAGGTCACACAGTGGTCAAGGCATTTTGTGTGTTGTGTGTCAGGGCAAAGAAAAATTGGGATTTGGGAGACCCTAGTTTCGGATCATTAAGAGTTCTTCCAATTTGGGTTGTGATGTATGTAAATTCTTTTTTAAAAAAACCGTAAGTTGTTTCAAACAACAATGTTCTTTTAGTTTTACATAAGTTTTATTTTCATTCCTTTTCACACCTGGAATCACTTTTCTCCCATGTGAAGTACATACTTTAGACATTCCTTTGGTGAGATTCTGCTGGTGGCAAACTTTTTTTTTGGTCTGTGTGTACTTTGTCCTCTTAAGAGCATTTTGCTAGACATTAACATATACGCTGGCAGTTTACTTCCATCAAAGATGCCATTCCACAATTTTACGTCTCACGGTTGCACCTGAGAAGTCAGCTCTCTCCTCCTCCTCCCGCCCCCTTCCTTTCCTCCTCCCTCCTTAGAAGTGAATCTTATTTTTCTTGTACTGTTTTTGTAAGAGTTATTTTTGGTATTCTGCAGTTTCATGATATCAAGGGGTGAATTTTTAATTTTTTATCCTGCTAGGAGGTGTCTATTTTGAAAAATTATGAGGTATCATCTCCTCAAGTGTTATCACTGCCACATTTTACCTCTTTTCTCCTTTGGGAACTCCAGATGACTGTTAGACCTTCCCAATCTTTAGATAAGGTCTTGCTGTTTCCCATGCTGGAGTGGTGGGACCACAGGCACGTGCCACCAAGCCCAGATAATTTTATTTTTTGTAGGCGGTGGGGGGCTTCCTTTGCTGCCTAGCCTGGTTGTCCTTCCCATTATTCATCTATTTTATTTTCCTTTGCTCCCATTATCTTTGTGTTACACTGTGGATAATTTCTTTTGCTCCATCTTCTGATTCAGATTTTCTTCTTAGTCACATTTCATCTGTTGCTAAACCCATCCACTGAGCTAAATTTTAGGTATTTTATTTTTAACTTCTAGGTTTTTTCAAATATGCTTTCATATTTTTCTATCTTTTAGGTATTTTCTAACATCTTTTATATCTGTACACTCACAAAATCTTTCTCCAGTTAATTTTTTTTTTTTTTTGAGGTGGAGTTTTGCTCTTGTGGCCCAGGCTAGAGTGCAGTGGTGTGATCTTGGCTCACTGCAACCTCTGCCTCCCGTGTTCAACAGATTCATCTGTCTCAGCCTCCTGTGTAAGGTGGGATTATAGGCACCCACCACCACGCCCAGTTAATTTTTGTATTTTTAGTGGAGACAGGGTTTCACCACGTTGGCCAGGCTGGTTTCGAACTCCTGACCTCAGGCAATCCGTCCACCTTGGCCATCCAAAGTGCTGGGATTACAGGCATGAGCCATCGTGCCCGGCCCAATGTTTTCTTTACAGAAAGGATCTTGACTTTTTATACCTAAATTTCATCTTTTTTTTCCCTCTCTAGCCCTATGTCATACTTTATTTCTGGAAAATAGATATTTTTGACATGTTAATATATGGAAAATTTATATTTATGTCTCAAAGACTCAGTATAACATTTAAACAAATTAATGTGCAGGAAAAGTCTGAACTTACATTTCAAATACTATTAGTACACTGTCAGGAGCAGTGTGGAAGTTTTGCAAGCTTGATGAACACTGAAATAAAGTAAACGTGTGATGCACATTGCTGGCACTAAGAGAGGAAATACCATATTTGGTGTGAGCTATTCTCTGCCATTTTGTGTTTGTCCTGAACACGTTTCCACAGTGCCTTTTTTTTTTTTTTTTTTTAAAACAGCCAAGGTTAGTATTTGATAACATTTGCTATAACATTTTTTTCTAGGCTATAATTACTGGTGTTATCAAACTTCAGTACCCTGATTACTTATTTGTATCTGAATTAAGTTAAAAAAATATAATCTGGACCCTGACTAGAGATTCTTTTGTTCAGCTCATACCCCAGTGAGGTAGAGGCTTACCGTTTTGGGATTGTGTACTTTCTAGGCTCCTTTTTTAGGGATATGACTTTAGCTAGCTGCATAGGATAAATGTTATTTATGTTACTTAACAAAAACTGCTTGATGTATACTCAGTCCTTCCATTCCTCCACACACTTTACATTTTGTCTCAGGAATAAGTCAGATTAACAGACCCTTACCTATCTAGAATTATTTTTCTTGACCTGTGAATCTTGCATGTATTGTCAGTATATTGTTTGTAACATTAGAGATTCCTGTTGATATGTGGCTCATTAGAAGGGAAAGCTCCCTGGCCTTTAAAATACGAAGCGTTTATTTTTATTCCTTTCAAGCAATTGGCTTTTTATCTTATGGACGTGCTGAATGGTATGACGATACTCATACCATCGTGCTGAACGGTATGACTGATCAATACTCTTTGTCAGTACTGCATACCAAAGAAGCTTGGAATCAAGTTTAACACTCACTTTTACATATTATTTAGAACTTTGAGATGAATGTTTTGTCCATTCCAACTCATGTTAGTGTTGCCTTGATCACCATTATATGAAGGAGGGACTTTATGTGATAAAATGTACATAGGTGTGCCAGAAGTAGAGACATTAAAGTGGCTTAAAATCTCCATCTAAAATCTAGAAGCAACATGGATACCCTACAAAATATGAAAAAGTAGTTGTACAATTAAAATGTATACAAATAGGGGATTCATGAACCAATCAAATAAAATTTGTATATGATAACCTTAAAATGTCAACAGCTTCAATCATAACCTATTAGTTATTAGTATTTTAATATTATACTCAGATGGAGCTTGCCTTACTTCCAAAGTACTTTCTCAAACAGAGAAAATGAACAACGCTGAAATTTTATTTCTGAAATGTTTTATTCTTTTAATCAATACATATTAAGTATAGAATTTCCTTAAAAATTAACAAATAACTGATTTTCACTGTTAGGACACTGTTATGCTGCTCTTCTAACTTTTCTTTTCACATTTATCCACATTCCAAGTAGATTATATCATAGAAAGGTTTTTGTGTGTTACTTTTGTCCAAGTTGTGACAACTGAAACAAAACACAAAATCATACATAAAACTTTTAAAAAAGATCACAAAAGAAACATTCAAACATATTTGTAAACCCCTTAATAAATTACACTTCCTATTTTATTCACTACATTCCTAGAATAATAAATCTTAATGTTCACCACTAACTCAAATGTTAAACGTTTGTAGATATTTAAAAACTGAAGGCTGGGCATGGTGGCTCATGCCTGTACTCCTAGCTACTTGGGAGGCTGAGGCGGGAGGATCACTTGAGGCCAGGAGTTTGACACCAGCCTGGGCAACATAGCGAGAGACTGTCTCTACCAAGAAAAGGAAAAGGAAATGGAATTGCAATAAACATTGTCATAGCAAAAAAAATGTAAACATTATTAGTTAACGTTCAACTGATGGAAAACAAAAACCCTGGGAATTAAAAAAATTAGTGCTAACTTCGTGAAAATGTAAAGAGAAATGTCATGAGTGAAACACTACTGACAGGTCTCATATATTTTTGTGTTTCTAAAGGATCATTAAAAGCCAAAGAAAAGGCTTTCAGTTCCGGAAGGATGAGCAAACTCCTACTGGAAACGTTATTACTTATCAAGGTTTTCTTAGTCGCCCATGACAACACCTTATCTTGGTATAGCTGGATGGCTTTGGTTGCAGCTGGTTCAGGTGAGTAAGAGGTTTTCTTTCTCTCTTTTGAAAAATACCAATAGCAACCAGGGTATGTTAACAGAAACAAACAACAAAGGTATATACTTTACCTGTTTTATGAACTGTGTAGCATTAAAAAGCTCACTGCAGCCATATAAAATGTGTTTGCCTTGTTTCCCCTGTAAAAATCAGAGTCAGAACTTAGATACAAATAACAAGAAATATATTCAATATTCCCAAGAAAAGAGATTAATATGCTAGTTTTTTTTTGTTGTTGTTAACAGTCTTTCTTTGGGATAGTGTTGGATTTTAGTGTCCACATCCACCTAAAAATTGCATGAAATGAAGAAGAATAAAGTGGTGAAATGAGCATAGTATTTTTGTCCCCCAAAATATATATTATGGCATACTATTGGTGCCATTTCCTGTTACACTAAAAATAGAAGGAATCTGACTGTCAAATTTCACAGGAGCAACAGTTACCTATAAAATCTTAGAACAACATTCTTTCAATGTAGGATGTCTACTACTTGAATACATTCGAGTTTCTTTATGCTGAAAGTGGACTACGGTGCAGGTAGCATGGATTGTGCTTTTAGTCCCACTTGAGCAACACAGTATTTATAAGTTAATATATCTCATTCCATGTTGTCAAAATCAGGAATAAAAGTAATAGTTACAATGCTGGAGCCCAATCACAACAGCCAAAACTTCTCTACTGGGGATTTGCTAATTTCTTGTATGTATTGTGAACCTGAAGGTAAATTCATGAGATTTCTTTTGTAATATAAAAAAAGTTTATTCTAGCACAAAGTAATTTGATGATTCATCAAAGAACAGAGGAATGATGGCTTTGTCACACAACTCTGTGATGTATAAGCTGAGCAAACATTAGTGGCTGAGTACATGTCCTAGATGGCCATCTCTGAGAATAAATAAAAAGCCACAACTCAGATTTTTTTCAAAATGAGATGCTATATAGGTCATATAATTGGGATTCTTGTGGCTAACAGGCATTAATTAAAGGTAGAGGTTGCAGTCTACAAGGAGAAAGCAGGCACAGGGAAACATTAGAGGGGTCCAGAACTTCTAGGCATAGCTCCCAGGAGAACCTGATTCTTGTTCGAGAGGTCTTTTATGCCTCACTGGTCAGGTAGGCAAAATTGGGCTGCATGACCAGACTCAACTGCAGAAACCAAGGGAACATGACAGAAACCAGGTGCAAAATGTAAAATCAATCTTTACATTTCCTACTAAACAATGCTGGCAAGCCAGCGCAAGGTTGCCCCCTGGTTTATCGTAGTCTCTAGTCCCGGACTAGAATTCATCACTAGTTAGTACTTCATTCAGGTTTGGCTAAACGAACATCAGCACCATGGATCCCAGTATTCCTGGAGATAAGCACAAGGGTATAGTAGCCCAGTTGAGATTAATCCTGACTTGTACAGTCCCCACCCTGGGCCAAGCTTTCTTAACCAAATTACTCATCATCATTCTTTTCTAATTGTTTTTAGCCATCCAATGAAGTGTAGGTGTAATTTTAAAGAAACTGCAGTTTACCAAACATTCCAGTGCAGACTTATTCTTAATCATGTACAAGCTTGATGACCCCTTTACTTCCTCTCTCAGTTAAAAATTGAACTTTATGGGCTGGGCGCAGTGGCTCATGCCTGTAATCCCAGCACTGTGGGAGGCCAATGCAAGTGGTTCACAAGGTCAGAAGTTCGAGACCAGCCTGGCCAGCATGGTGAAACCCTGTCTCTACTAAAAATACAAAAATTAGCCAGGCGTGGTGGTGCGTGCCTGTAATTCCAGCTACCCAGGAAGCTGAGGCAGGAGAATTGCTGGGAAGCAGAGGTTGCAGTGAGCTGAGATCACGCCACTATACTCCAGCCAGGGTGACAGAATGAGACTCTGTCTCAAAAAAAAAAAAAAAAAAAAAGAAAAAGAAATTGAACTTTATAAAACGTACCAATATATTGATTCAATGTAAAATTAACTCAATGTAGTTCTTTCTCTAACCAATCACCTTCTATCAAGAGAATACCTTGTGGTTTTAAGTCAAGTTCCCAATTCGCCAATATCAGTATTATCAAATGTTTTGATAAAATCAGTCAAATTATTTTTTACCAATTATACCAAAGTTATGCCAAATAGCATTTACATTATGGGTTAGATTAACAACATTACTAAATAAATCAGAATTACAGCAGTATTTTCTGGCACTTGCCCCTTATGTCGTGGACTATTATAAACCAAGGGTCATGTTAATTAATTCTGTATTGCAGGTCTCATGTAGGCATAGTCGCGTGTTTAGTTTCATACTCCAAGACTGCACTGACAGAGGTTTCTAATGATGTGAGGAAGGCTGCCATAGACCTACTAGCTCAGTTCCTTCTTAATAGGGCTGAATGGTAGGGAAAAGATTAGGATTATTCAGGACAAAAAACGAAGGGATTTAAAAATCCTCTCAGGACAATTAAACTGGGGGGCTTAGTAGCTACTAAAAATTTAATGGATCTAAAGGGCATCTATGAATAATAAAATAAAATATATAATATAATGGTCAAAGACTAGATGCTTTGCCCCTATGATCAGAAAGAAGACAAGGATGTCTGCTCTTGCCTCTTCTATTCAACGATGAATTGAAGGTTCTAGCCAGGGCAGTTGCAGAAGACAGAAAAGAAGCAATACTATATCTATTTATACATAACATGATCTTGTATATAGAAATTTCTAAAAATCCATTAAAAACAATTAGAATAAACTCAGCAAGGCTGTGAAACGTAAGATCAACATATAAAAATCAGTCGGATTTTTAAGCACTTCAAATGAAGAATCCAAAAATGAACTTAAGAAAATGTCTTTTATAACAGCATAAAAATATACTCTGAAGACTACAAAATATTGAAAGAAATTACAGATATAAATGGAAAAACATCTCATATTCATGGACCAGAAGCCTTAATTAAGATGAAAATACTTCCCAAACTCATCTACAGATTTAAGTATGCTCCCTATAAGAAAGTCTTTGTAGACATTCACAAATTCTAAAATTCATTAAAAAATTGCAAAAGACCCAGAAAAGCTGAAACAATAAAGTAGAAGGACTCACATGTGTCCTGATTTCAAAAAGTACTAAAAAAGCCATGATGATCAACACAGTATAATACTGGTGCAAGAACAGACCTATAGATCTGAAGAATGGAACTGAGAGTTCAGAAATAAACTCATACACATCAAGTGATTTTCAGCAAGGCTGCCAAAACCATTATATGGGGGAAATAATGGACTTTTCAACAGAAGGCAGTGAAACAACTGGATAGCCATATGCAAAAAGATGAAGCTGGATCTTCATACCATATTAAAAAATTATATAATTCTTAGAAGAAAACTCAGGGTCAAATCTTTATGACCTTAGATTTGGCAAAGGATTCTTAGATATGCCACAAAAAGCCCAGGCAACAAAAGAAAAAAAGAGATACACCGGACTTCGCTGAAATAAACTTTTGCGCTTTAAAAGACACCATCACAAAATGAGAAAAGACAACCCAGAGAATGGGGGAAAAAGATCTGGAAATCATATATCTGATACGGGAATTGTATCAAGATTACATAGAGAATTCTTACAACTCAATAATAAAAAGGCAAAATAACCCAAATAAAAATGGACAGAGGGGTCCGGCGTGGTGGTTCAAGCCTGTAATCCCAACACTTTGGGAGGCCAAGGTGGGTGGTGGTGGCACGTGCCTATAATCCCAGTTACTTGGGAGGCTGAGGCAGGAGAATCGCTTGAACCCCGGAGGCAGAGGTTGCAGTGAGCCGAGATTGCACCACTGCACTCCAGCCTGGATGACAAAACGAGACTCCATCTCAAAAAAAAAACAAAACAAAAAAAAACCCACAAAGGATCTAAACAGACATTTCTCCAAAGATATACAAATGGCCAATACACACGTGAAAACATTCTTGACTTCGTAAGTCATCAGGAAAATACAGATAACAAAGCAAGTGTTAGTAATGAAGTGGAGAAGTGAGAACCCTCATACACTGCTGGGGGGAATGTAAAACGGTGCAGCTGCTTTGGAAGATAGTCTGTAGTTCTTCAAATGATTACAGAGTTACTAAGTGACCCAACAATTCCACTCTTAGGGATATACTTAAAAGAAGTGAAAACATACATTCACACAGAATTATGGTGGCCATTATCTATGGTTCCATGTGCACAGCAACAGGTCTTGTCTAGAATAGACACTCATTTGGATGTGTATACCTGGTAGCTGCAGGAATCACCTTTAACATTATTAGAGGCCACAGCAGAAACCATTTCAATTTAGACCTCCTACTTAGGTATGATCTGATAAAGAAACCCACTTTACTGCAGGTGCAGTTCAACAATGTGCTAACCACCATTATCTACCATACACTAACTTATCTACCTCACCAAACACAAAGTATTGGAGCAAATATCTGAAACACTTTTCAAATTGCTAATGAGAGACAGAGTTACTTGCATGATGGAATGTGTGTCAAAACATAAAGGGCATGGAATTAAAGGGGGAATCAACACTAAATAGATTATAGAGATACTTCAGGAAAAATAAGGGAGGGTAGAATAATAACACAGGAACTGATAACAATTTCCTCCATATTTCTGAACATTTTCCTTTTTCTCTGACTGATCATGTAGAACATGGATATGGATTACATTTACAAGCTCAGAAAGAAGGATCAGTTGCAAACATGACATGAAGATAATACCTCTAAATATAACTGTCTGAGGAATGATGGAATGGACTGTTTTTATTTTCACCGATCTAAGCTTGGAATTAATGGTTTTTTTGCATCTTTCCTCACATGTGGGCAAGACAGTCCTATAAACTTGTAGTTATTCACCCCAACTTCATGTGACTGGGAATGGACGAAGGGGAAAAGCACTGGCCAGTCTCACATTGCCGTCCGCTCCACAGGTAAGTCCTCTTGCCGAATCTGATGGTTCCTAACTCAGGGGTCGAGGTCTGGGTAAAAAACTAACGACAGGAGAAAGGAGGAAAAGTCTTTACTCTCAGAAAGGGAGCCAATAAGTAAATAATGCAAAAGAGAAAGTTAACATTATTTTGGTATCTTGTAAAAGCCTGGGCGCAAGAAACTGCTCTCAGCTATATTTATAGATGCCCGTAAGACCTGATGAAATTGTCTCCTTTACTTGAAGCTGTCTAAGGTTGCAGAAGATTTAATAATTTAATCTGCAGAATTTTATCTGAATCTTGATGGTGCTAATAACATCTTGAGGATAAACACAGAATAATTCTAATGCTTGCCTTTTGGCTCCTGTTGGTTTTATCTATTGTATAGAACCGCTTTGGGGAGGCAAAATTAGGACACTGTTGTCTCTGAAATGCACACAAACGATTTTGTTGAACAACGAAGTCACAGACCACCATGTAACTGTTAAACACAGTTATGATTTGTTAAGAAAGGTGTCCAGAAACACAGACATAAAATAACTGCTGCATTTCCAACTAGTCATAGTGTCGTGTGCTCTAATGCCTATGGACCTTGTTTCTGTGGGTGGAAGGCACTGAGGTTAAAAAATTCTTGGTACTGAAACCAAGTAAGGGGTAACTAGGTGGGCTTCCCCACTTACCATTGATAGCCCTGCTCTTTCGCTGAGAATAATTACTACTCATATGACACTGTCTCGGGGAACGGAAAACTTTTGTCTCCCCTCCTCCGCCATCTCTCAAAAGGTTCCTGAAAGATTTTGGATCCAAAAGATATATTCAAACAATATTCAAGCTATAAAAACTCAATGGCAACAACATATTTGGTGGTTAAACCAATTTGGGCAGAAACACTGGCACAGTTCTATGAGTCCCATGCTAAGCCCAATTTGCCTTTAATGAAAAGAGACATACTGAGGAAGATGACTTAATGACCTATTAGTTGTTTACAAGAAATGTTATTTCAGGAGGAAGGGAAATGGTGGCAAGCAGCCTGGAAAAATGATAAAACAAAGTCAACAGTTACATAAAGATGGGAAGACACATGCACCCAGACTCAAGAAGGATTAAGTATGCTCCTCAATTAAAAGCTGAAGCAGGGCAAGGAAAATGGCCTGGTATCTTGGCAGAGTGAGCAAAAAGAATGAATTTATGGGAAACTTACAGTGCCTCAGTCAATTATAACATTTTGGTATATAAGCAAGAGTTGATTTTGTTGAGAAAGATGAGAAAACATTTAGTAAGCAATCTAAATCATAATGTAATTGCTACTTGGTGCAAATGGTATCATTGGTGAGGTTCTAAGCAATCTAAATCATAACATAATTGCTATGTGGTGCAATACTGGTATCATTGGTGAGGTTCCTAAGAACAAATCCTATGACCAAATGAATGAGCAAATGTATAAGGAAATTGAATTAAAACCCCTACAAGATGGTCTTCTGGTAAAAGGCCAGATTATCAGAGAAAGAACTAGACTAATAATTGTTATAAAATTTCACAAAATTCAACTTTCTGTGGTAGAAAGAGGTAAAACTGTCAAGCTTGTACATGATTAAGAACAAGTTTTCACTGGACTATGGTAAACTGCAATTTTTTAAAAAGTTATAAATCTACTTCAGTCACTACAAATGATTAGTATTTTGGTGTTTATCTTCTTGTTTTTCTGTTATATAATGTAAAAGATGCCAAAAGAAGAATGATGACAAGTGATTTAAAAAGCTTAACTAAGGGTAAAGAGTGTGTGGAATGCATAAGTGTCTATTGCAACCATGTGTTTATCCCTAGAACACCTGGAACCAGTCATGTTGCTAACTATTGGCCAAATCTGAATGAAATGTTCTCAGTAGTGATGAATATAGTCCTGTGCTAGGGTCAAGACTAGGGGGCAACTTGTACTAGCTTGTCAGCACTGTTTATAGAGATGGTTTGCATCTGGTTTCTGTCATGGTCCCTTGGTTTCTGCTTTTGAGCCTGGTCATGCAACTTAATTTCTGCTATGAAACTAGAAGAGTATTAACCCATTCCCGCTTGAAAACTGGCACAAGATAAGGATGCCCTCTCTGACCACTGCTATTCAACATAGTATTGGAAGTTCTGGCCAGGGCAATCAGGCAAGAGAAAGAAAAGGATATCCAAATAGGAAGACAAGAAGTCAAACTGCCTCTGTATGAGATGACATGATCCTATATTTAGAAAAGCCCACACAGTCTCAGCTCAAAAACTTCTTAAGCTGATAAACAACTTCAGTAAGGTCTAGGAAACAAAATCAATGTGCAAAAATCACTAGCATTCCTATACAACAGTAACAGTCAAGCCGAGAGCCAAATCAGGAAGAAGCTCCCATTCACAATTGCCACAAAAAGAATAAAACACCCAAGAATACAGCTAACTAGGGAGGTGAAAGATCTCTACAAGGAGAACTACAAACCACTGCTCAGATAAATCAGAGATGACACAAACAAATGGAAAAACATTCCACGCTCATGGATAGGAAGAAGAAATACCATTAAAATGGCCATACTGCCCAAAACAATTGATAGATTAAATGCTATTCCTATTAAATTGCCACTGACATTCTTCACAGAACTAGAGAAAACTATTTTAAAATTCACATGGAACCAAAAAAGAGCCAAAATAGCCAGGGCAATCATAAGGACAAAGAACAAAGCTGGAGGCATCATGCTATCCGACTTCAAACTATACTATAGGGCTATACAGTAGCCAAAACAGCATGGTACTGGTACAAAACCAGACCTACGGACCAATCAAACAGAACAGAGAACCGAGAAATAAGACTGCATACCTACAACCATCTGATCTTCCACAAACCTGACAAAAACAAGCAATGGAGAAAGGACTCCCTGGTCAATAAATGGTGCTAGGATAACTGGCTAGCCATATGCAGAAAACTCAAACCGGACCTCTTCCTTACACCCATATACAAAAATCAACTCAAGATGGATTAAAGACTTAAATGTTAAACCCAAAACTATCAAAACCCTGGAAGACAACCTAGGCAATATCATACTGGACATAGGAACTGGCAAAGATTTCATGACAAAGACACCAAAAGCAACTGCAACAAAAGCAAAAATTGCCAAATGGGATCCAATTAAACTAAAGAGCTTCTACATAGCAAAAGAAATTATCAACAGAAAACCTATAGGATGGTAGAAAGTTTGTGCAAACTATGCATCCAGGAAAGGTCTAATATCCAGCATCTATAAGGAGCTTTACAAGAAAAAACTACCCCAGCCCAGATGCGGTGGCTCACACCTGTAATCTCAGCACTTTAGGAGGCTGAGGTGGGCGGATCACTTGAGGTCAGGAGTTCGAGACCAATCTGGCCAACATGGTGTAACTCCGTGTCTATTAAAAATACAAAAATTAGCTGGGTGTGGAAGGGCGTGCCTGTAATCCCAGCTACTTGAGAGGCTGAGGCAGGACAATCACTTGAATCTAGGAGGCAGAGGTTGCTGTGAGCCGAGATGGCACCACTGCACTCCAACCTGGGCAATGGAGTAAGACTCTGTCTCAAAAAAATAAATAAATAAATAAAAATAAAAAAAAAAAAACACCCATAAAAAAGTGGGCAAAGGACATGAACACTTTCAAAAGAAGACATACATGTGGCCAAAAACATATGAAAAAAAGCTCATCACCACTGATCATTAGAGAAATGCAAATCAAAACCACAATGAGATACCATCTTACACCAGTCAGCATGTTTTTTTTTTTTTTTTCTTTAAGATGCTGGTGAGGTTTTGGAGAAAAAGGAACACTTATACACATCCCTTTTTGGAATGTTGATGCAACTGTAAATTTAGCCATTGTGGAAGGCAGTGTGGCGATTCCTCAAAGACCTAAAGACAGAAATACCATTCGACCCTGCAATCCCATTACTGGGATTTGGGGTATATACCCCAAATGATATAATCATTCTATTCTAAAGATGCACGCACAGATATGTTCACTTGCAGCACTATTCATGATAGCAAAGACATGGAATCAACCTAAATGTCCAATGATGTTAGACTAGATAAAGAAAATGTGGTACATATACACCATGGAATACCACACAGGCATAAAAAATAATAAGATCATGTTCTTTGCAGGGACATGGATGGGGCTGCAGGCCACTATCATTAGCAAACTCACTCAGGAACAGAAAACCAAATACTGCACGATATCTAAGTGAGAGCTAAATGATGAGAACACATGGACACGTCGGAGGGGAACAACACATACTGAGGTCTGGTGGAGGGTGGTAAGAGGGAGAGGATTGGGAAAAAAAAAAATGGGTACTAGGCTTAATACCTGAGTGATGAAATAATCTGTACAACAAACCCCATGACACAAGTTTACTTATATAACAAAACTGCACGTACCCCTGAACTTAAAAGTTAAAAAAATAAAAATAACCTTTGTACAAGACTAGGGCTCTTCTGAAACTAATGTATCTCACACATATATCTTGGTGGTTCACGATGCAAAGATGAAGCGTGTCCTATGAAACTAAGATAGAATCCCAAGTATAGTTGTTTGTTTTGGAGCTCTGTGGCATCTGCCTGTGTGTTTTTGTCTTCATTGTACCATAACCCTCTACCATCATTAAGGCATAAGGACATAAAGAATGATCATTATTTAATGTTAAGTGAATAAATGAAGATTACAAAATGACATTCTAAAAGTAGCTAATTCTGTTGCCCCTGAATTTTAAATAGTGTTTTTCCTTTTCAAAGTATGTCCCTTCCTTCCTTCCTTTTTGCTTGTCTGCCACTCCCTGCACTCCCCTTCATTTGCTACCTCTATAGCTTCTGTTTGCTGAAAAAACAAAACAAAACAAAAAACCCCAAGTTTGTTAGAAGTATGTTGCTGATTTAAGTTAATAGGAGTAAAGTGCATATTATTCAGATAAATGAGTTTTGTAAATCATTTCATGAGAGTTTTGTGTTTTTTTTTGGAAGAGCTTGCTTGAGGTCTCTAAGCATTTGATGTTATATTAAGACAGGTAGCTGCAAAGTGCATTTATCAATAAGATACATTGTTTTCTAGATTAAGTGCAATTTTAGGCCAGAAATGAATGTGATAGGAATAGGAAAACAATAAACATTTAAAAATCATATATGCATGATTTTTGAAACTACCTTTTAGAAGTTATAAAAGGATCAGGATAGCCATCAGAGAATGCTAGTGTTCTACCTATGAAACCATCTAACAACAGAATAAAAAGTCTAAATAAAATGTACCTTTATGTAGTCAACAAGATTTTGATATTCAATGTAGTTGCCTCCTCCCACCACAAAAACAATGGCCTAAAATGCAAACAGATAAAAAAAAGCAACACGGTTTTTAGTCTGAAACCTATTCTAAAATTAAGGTTAAAAAATGCTAGCCAAAAGTCATGTTCTAAGCACCTGATGCTATTTTAATTATTAGGAAATGTTTCTAAAAAGTCATATAAATTTCTATAAATTTCTAATGTCTCTTGAGTAGTATGAAGAGATTTTTCAGAAACAATTTAGAGGAAAATAACTATAATTTCCAGTATATGTTATTTACTGTATTTTTTATGGAGAAGCTTCTTTGTATTTCAAATGAAAACAGTCATGATATCTTCACAAATGTTTGGAACCCAATTTCAGAAAAAGGTTCCACACATGTAAAAAACTCTCACTGCAATCTGAAAGACTTCATTGCTTGTGAATTATTTGTCAGTTATTTTTAAGCTTAAAATATTATAAGTATAAGCAGCTTTATAAATTAGAAAAATACAATTGCTAGGCCAAATTTTTTGACAAGAATCTTGGGTATACACAACTGGATTGATCAAAATTACCATACACTAGTCATCATAAAGCCACATTTGGGACGGACAGTCTTCAAGATTGGTCACCTTTCATCTTTCCTTTCTAGGAACAGAGAATTTTTATATGAAACTTACCTCTTGGAATGGATTCTTATTTCTGGGAACTGAGCTGTAATAAAGAAAAACCGTACTGAAAATTTCACCCATGGCTTTTATTATGAATAAAATAGGTATGGGAAATACACACACATGCACTATTAGATAAGTATTTACCATTCTACCTCCTTCACTTCCTTAGAGAGGTGGGTCCTTTAATTTTGCAGAGCCAGGTAGTGAACTGGGTTTCATAGGAAGAAGCTAGAAGAGGGAGATATCTCAGAGTCTAAAAGGAAATGGGTCAACCTATTACTTTAAAATAAAATTCTAGGCCGGGTGCAGTGGCTCAAGCCTGTAATCCCAGCACTTTGGGAGGCCGAGACGGGCAGATCACGAAGCCAGGAGATCAAGACCATCCTGGCTAACCCGGTGAAACCCCGTCTCTACTAAAAAATACAAAAAAAAAACTAGCTGGGCAAGGTGGCGGGCGCCTGTAGTCCCACCTACTTGGGAGGCTGAGGCAGGAGAATGGTGTAAATCCGGGAGGCGGAGCTTGCAGTGAGCTGAGATCCTGCCACTGCACTCCAGCCTGGGCGACAGAGCGAGACTCCGTCTCAAAAAAAAAAAAAAAAAAAATTCTAGATGAGCAGCAGCTCCCATGAGGAGGAGTATAAGTCTGGGTATGTGGTGAATGGATAAGGCATATATTTTATGTGATAAATTTTTACCACACTCAATATTATATATAGTTTGTGGATATCTACATTTGTGGAAAAACTGTATAAATACATCTATGGGAAGAATAACAACTCAGGAAGCAAATGGGGAAGGGAAGGAGGGATCTGAATTTTGCTGTAGCTTATTTATTAAAGATCTCTTAGACACCAAAGTATTATAAAAATATACATAATAAAGACATTTTTCAAAGCTTGTGCGAGTCTAGACTTATATTTGAGTGCTAAAACAGGTTGTACAATATGACTTAAAAGGACAACTTAGATTTTCCCCAAAAGTAATTTCTGAAAATCTCAACTGAGAAAAGGGGGCTATTATAACTTTCCTTAATTGTTCAGAGGCTGATGACACAGTTCTATAATCTTTTCCTCATTTCTATGGCCTGTCTGAATATTCCACAGAAGAAGCTACAAGTCCACCTGACTGAAATGCCTCTTCAGTGTTTCAGTTCCTTAAAGAGTAGACATGGATGAGGACAGGTAAGACTTACAGAATAGTATTACTAGTTATTAATCACCAAGATTTACCTGTGATGGGATAGCTCAGGAGAAGGCTCTGTTAAAAATGAAACTCTAAGCTTATCTGTCTTATCAATGCTAATATTCTTCCTCATTACCATGCATAAACTACATTAAGGATTAAACATTTCTCAGTAAATTTTCAAGAAGCCAAGTATCCCTTAACATCCATGAAGGACTGGTTCCAGGAACCCCCATAGACACCAAAGTCCACAGATGCTCAAGTACCTTATGTAAAATGGTGTAGTGTTTGCATATAACCTATGCACATCTTCCCATATACTTTAAATAATCTCCAGATTACTTATAATACCTAATACAATGTAAATGCTATGTAAACAGTATAACAAACTATATAGTTTACATTATATTAGGTATTGCTTAGAGAATAAACACAAGAAAAAAAAAGTCTGTACATGCTCAGTATAGATACAACCATCCATTTTTCCCCCCAAATATTTTCGAACCCTGGTTAGTTGAATCCATGGATGAGGAACCCATGCATATTGAGGGCTAACTGTGTATCTACTTGATAGCTAAATGCAAGGAAGGAAAAAACGTAAGCTGGAGAATCATCAATATAGGAAAAAGTTGCTAATCTATTGTTGTAAAGTGTACAATCAGTGGTTTTTAGTATATTTAGAGTTGTACAACCATCACTGTCTAATTTCAGAACATTTTTATCACCCCTAGAAGAAGTCCTGTACCCATTAGTAGTCAATCCTCATCCCCCTTTCCGTAATCCATTCTTTGTCAAATTCTCTCTTGCCAACAGCAGCTGCTGTTGGCAGTTCTTACGCAACTTTGCTTGTTATTTCTGGTAAATTCAGAAAAGGGAATAAGATTTCAAGTTATCAAGCAATTTAATCTAGTGACTAGATTATTTTCACACCATCTACAAAGATGTGAAAGCTTGGGATAGAGTGAATGTAAAGTTCTGAAGATCCCAAACATAAGGAAGAGGCAAGAAACTAGCTTCACTAGCTTCATCTACAGACAAATCATTCCAAGGCAGTTATTCCTGGCTCCCCACCCCCAATTCTGCCTATTCTTTTTCTGTATCTTGTAGGCTATTTGTCATACCACTGCTAATTAAATCATGAAAAATAATATCCATAAGGATATCTTACCATCCAATGTCTGTGGTAAAATGCAGAGTTTATTTATAGAATGCTTCATTGACACAAGGTGTTATACAGCAACAGTTCCCAGAGACTTTAATTTTATGGACCAGTTAAATAAAAAACAACCAAACAACTGCTATCCAATATAAAGCTCCTATTTTTTTCAATTGGTCCAATAAGAATATTCATTTAAAAACACATGTTATCCAAATTTCCCTCACCCACAATTAGTTTCTAATACCGCCACCATTTCATAAAAACACCAGTAAACATCTGAATGGATTTGTGTGTGTGTATATGTGGAAGGAAAAACATCTAAATGCTAAGTATCATTACTAGAGATATCTCTGGATAATGAGATTATACATACTGTTTCCTTATAAGTTTTCCATATAGTTTGGATTTTTAATAATAAGGCAGTACTATATAATAAAAAAATCAATTATTTCCATTCTTGAGGGGAAAAAATCCATAACAAGTTAAACAAGACCAAAGCTGCTTACCTGTCATTGCCCCGTAGCATTTTGGGATCAAAATATCTATAGTCATCAGTTTCCTATTAAAAAAAATAGAACTTTACCATGACTGTGGAATTTCTCTTTAAAAGGTCAGTTTGGCTTAGAGTATCCTATTTTAATGAATCTATCCATTTTGTAGAATGTATAACAACCACCCCTAATACTTAATGAACACTTACTATGTGCTAACCTTTATTCTAAGTGCTTTAGATGAAATTACTCAATCCCAATAATGGTCTATCAGGTCGTTACTGTTACTCTCGTTTTTCAGATTGGCAGTTTGGGGTACAGAAAAGTTATGTAACTTTATAAAGTTACATGATTAGTAAGTATGGGAACTACAGGATTTGAACCCGGGCAGTCTAGTTTCAATGCCCAAGTTCTTAATTACCATGCCAGAGAAACTAATTCTTTTCTAGAGTGTTGATAGTCCTATCAAAACCTGATTCATGACAAATCCGCTACACATGCTGCTACTATTTATTCCTGTACCCAATGGTGGACACTGCTAATCAATCATAGCACTCTCAGTAAACCCAAAAACAGTGTAAGGATCCTTCAACACTTTGCTTCAAGAAACCACAACCAGCCAGACTTACAAGGCACGATAACCTATCTGATATCTTGCCTTAATTTTAATTTATTTAATTAAGAAATGAAAGGAAAACATTTAATAAATGAACTGATAAAAATGCATCTAGAATTAGGTTACAGCATTTTAAATGGATACAATCGATTATCTGTCAGGTCTAACTTAGTATACTTTGTTAATCTCTTTAGTATTTTGCTAATCTCTTCATTGCTTCCAAATCAATTTGTCCATCTGGGAAGAGAAGGATGAGAATGCAGGCAACCGCCTCACCTAGCAGATGAAGAAATGCTTTCAAAACAGAAAAAGTTACTTTTTCTTAGTTAAGTGAAAAAATATCCATCTGCAATAATATGCCTTGAGTTATAAAGTCAAAGTCAAGGGAACTCATCAATGAACTTTCATAGCTTGGAGAAACATTTCAGTAAGATCCACAAGGTAGCCATCCATGTGTTCATGACAGAGAAATCTGGAAGGAATGTGTATGCTGGAATGAGCACCAGGCAGGAACATAGCAGTAGTAGGTTTCTGGTTCCAGTTCTGCTACTAAAAGTAGTGTAACTTGGGAAGTCACAACATTTCTTGGTTGCCTCTCCTCCACTGTTAAGATGACTTACGTTTCTTTAACTCTCTAAGTTCTGGGATTCCATGAAGGGAATGATTCTTGCCCTAATTGATACAGCATAATGGTAAAAAACTTGGCCTTTAGTTAAAATCTTAAGTCTGCCATTTACTAGCTGTGTGTCCTTGGGCAAGTTAATTGACTTCATTACACTACAGTGTCTTCATCTATAAAATGAGAATGATAATACTAGTACTTAGAAAGTTCTAATGAGGATTAGGTGAGATAATAGGTGAAAAATGTGTTTTTTTTTTTTTTTTGAGGCAGAGTCTTGCTCTGTCACCCAGGCTGGAGTGCAGTGGTGTGATCTCGGCTCACTGCAAACTCTGCCTCCAGGGTTCAAGCAATTCTCCTGCCTCAGCCTCAAGAGTAGCTGGGATTACAGGTGTGTGCCACCATGCCCCACTAATATTTTGTAGAGACGGGGTTTCACCATGTTGGCCAGGCTGGTTTTGAACTCCTGACCTCAAGTGAGCCGCCTGCTTCGGCCTCCCAAAGTCCTAGGATTACAGGTGTGAGCCACCAAAAAATGCTTTGAATGATTTCTGGAACATGATAAGTACTCAATAAATGTTAGCTATTATTATTATTATTACTGTCATTATTTTTCATCTCAACTTCAAGATTAGGGACAGTAACAAAATATCACAATTTTTTTTTCTTTTTTTTGAGACAGGGTCTCACTCTGTCACCCAGGATGGAGTGCAGTGGCACAATCTTGGCACAATGCAGCCTCAACCTCCTGAGCTCAAGTGATCCTCCTACCTCAGCCTTCCGAGTAGCTGGGACTACAGGTGCACATCACCACACCAGGCTAATTTTTTGTATGTTTTGTAGAGACGGGGTTTCACCATGTGGCCCAGGCTGGTCTCAAACTTCTGAGCTCAAGTGATCCGCCAGCCTTGGCCACCTAAAGTGCTGGTATTACAGGCATAAGCAACCACGCCTGGACAATATCAAAATTTCTTAACCCAATATCAAAATTTCTTAACCCCCCCGTGTATTTGGCACCTGTCTATATTTTTGCATTTACTTATATTTTTAATCTTTATAGTTGCTTGGCATAATATTCTGTGGAAGTTTATTGCCTATTAGGAAGCAGTATTCTCTAAATCAGTTAGTCATAAATGTATACCTCTCTTAGGCTTTTCAGGAAGAACCTTTTCTTCATGTATTCTAGAATGTAGTGACAAAGTCTATTATTATTTCATTGTATACCACTTTATCTGTATTGATTCCCAGATGGAAGAATCCAATCCTTTTTAGCTTACTATAAACGACTCTCCCATTCCTTTCATAATACTAACTGCCCTTTTGAGATGTTTTATTACACTGTATCTTTGTTTTCACACCAGTGAATTTTAAAATTTGTTTTTGTTAGTTTTTTCTGTTATTACAGTCATGTTCTGACAATTACAAAAAATGTCACACTTGTCTGAAGATTCTGTTCTCATTTTTTCTTAGGACTGGAATCCGAAGCCTCACTGCCAAGTCTATAGGGATTTAGATCAACTCAAACCAGGGTTTTGATGTGGGTAGGATCATGCTGCCTGTTTTTGATTCCAGATTCTTGTGGTAATAACCACCTTTTGGTTGTGACAGTAACAGGACGGGATGTTATATGAAACAGATTGTGATGATTTTTACATTCTTTTTCGAATTACAGATAGCTTAGAAACCCATTCTTTAAGTCAATGCTAACGATATTGACCCATTTGTCTATTCACCCAATGATTTCATTGTCAGTTTACTTATTCAGCCCAAAATAATTTAGTGCCCTATAAACATATGCACTTAACATTTTTACTATGCACTGCTTTCCTAATTTAACTTTTATAAAATTAAATTGGTTTGGTACTCTTTATACTACACCAACAAATGCTCACTGGTTCTTTTTTCATTTACAGAAATTTGTTCCTTAGGATATATTTCACATTTAATTATACAAATAGAATATAATCTACATGACATTTGAATGAGAGCTGGCCAGAATGGGTATAGCAGCTGAGAAAACCAATTCCCAGAATCTGTGATAATGGCTAAAAAAGGCTTCTGGAGAACATGGACTCTTCCTTTCTCTCATGTACTCTGCTGTGATTAGGCTCACAAGGAACTCAATCTGATTTTATCCTCTTTCATACTAGTCAGTTTGACACATTCAGGAATTTACACAAAGTATGTTATATGGTACTCACAGGGTTTGACTTCATCTCCATAAGATTGTCCAAAATACGAGTAACAGGTAGATTCTGTGGAAAAGTATTTTGTTAAATATTAGAACGTCAAACCAAAACCATCTGATCATTCTACAGTTAAGTATGCTTACCTTTCAATTAAACACATTCTAAGATTAAGTAGTCTGTGAAGGGTAAAGGTGATGTCAAAGATGTAAATACTCTTGGCACTACTCAAGTTTCCATAGGAAAATATAATTCTAAGTAAAGGCCGGGCGCGATGGCTCAAGCCTGTAATCCCAGCACTTTGGGAGGCCGAGACGGGCGGATCACGAGGTCAGGAGATCGAGACCATCCTGGCTAATACGGTGAAACCCCGTCTCTACTAAAAATACAAAAAACTAGCCAGGCGAGGTGGCGGGCGCCTGTAGTCCCAGCTACTCGG